>NW_010190295.1:7044-31688 GCF_000695765.1 Mesitornis unicolor
CCAATCTCAGATCATACTGCGCTTGTGTCCAAGGGGTCTTTTGGTGGTCTCTGGTGGTCCCTTGTGGTTCTGAAGAGGCACTCTTACTGTTCTCTCCATGAACTCTGAGTCTTTCTCCCATATATGGTCTTTCTGGGACCCTTTTCCTCAGCTCCCTTATCTTGGTCTCAGACAGTGTTCTGCTGGTTTATCTGTAGTCCTTCAGAATGTACTAAGATGTATCTGTACTAGGATGTATTAGTCACAGCTACAAAATAATGTCTTTAATTTCTTTTTTGAAGCCCCTTAAAACACATCCACAATCAGCTCTGCAAAAAATGGGTGTTAAAACAAAGTCAGTTTGAATCTTCCCATAGGTTATTTCTTATAAATGCTTTTTGTTGAACAAGCTTTGCAAATGCTTTCATTAATAAGCTGATGCTTGTCCAGAAACTGCTGAACATTGACAAATGCAAGCCTGGCACAAACTTGGTAGATATGTTTCTGGAAACAGTTGTGATTCCTAATTTTTATTCAGTTTTTCTTGCTATTAAGATTTCTTTTCAGGAAACGTAGTAGTGCTTAGTCAAGATCTGCACAGTGCCTGGGACATTCTGTACACTGCCAGTAACTACTGCTAAGTAATCTTATTCCTACATAACTGGTTTTTATTACAAATACAGTCAGTTTCTTGGTGCTTAAGTTAATAATACCTTATACAAAAAAATAGCCACCTAATCTCCTTGTATTGAATTATACTCTAAGTGAATATAGTGAGGAAATGTGCAATGACTTTTGGGCACATGGAAACAGCTGTGGTGTGCAGAATAGGCCCATCTCTGATGTATCACTCCTGTGCCTGCTTGCTGGCATCATGTGCTTTGCTTTTAGTTGTTAACATCTATCTACAGTTCTTGTACATCTGGTAGTGAGAACAACTATGATGGTGAGGTTCAGACATAAAGGCTGTGTTCTTTCTTAAGAACAGTAATACTTCTCTATAGCTGTTGTTATAAACAAGATAACTGAGGTAACTGATCATCCTTTTTCCTTTTCAAAATATATATCAGAAATATCCAATGGTTATTTTATGTTGACTCAGACTATTTTTATTGTGAATAGTGAATTGAATACTCTTTTTGCTTCTACTTGTGAAGTTACTCAATGGGATATAGATTATAAACTTCTGCACTTCTCTTTCTTAGTGGTGATATGAGATTGTATTTTCTAAAGAAAATTTATCCAGTACCCTGATCAAATTTATCTATAGAAGGATATCTAATTAAATTCAGCTGTTTCCTTTAGGCTAGTTCAAATCTAACTGTTAACTCAACCATTGCATTCTAACATTTTATATTTAAATAAATGTCATTGCAGTTAATAAAATAAGGGTGGCAAAGATTTTTATCTGGCTAATGTTTTTCGATAGCTGAGGATAAGGTTCATTCAGAGCCTGGGGATTAGCAAAGTGTATTTGTAGAGAGGAGCTGTGTGATCAGACAAAACTCCAGATCTTTAATTCAGAAGCTCTCTTCCTCATCGTAACACAAAAAACCCTCTTTGTTACAAGTAAATTAGTTTCTTGTTATTGTTACCAAATAACTCAAACAAAAGAAAATCCTGTCTCTCTGTTATGACTTGGATTATATATTATGATTTGCATTTGACTTCAGTTTTCAGTGTCAATTATTGAGTCTTCTAAATGTGGGACACATTTAACCAAATATATCTTCTTATTGATAGGATGGTTCCATATATTGATATACATATATAGATATATATATATTGATAGGATGCTTCTGCTTAAGCCTATTGACAGATAATGGGTACTTAGTAGAAATAAATTAATCTGAATAGACATTGAAAATAGATGTGCTGTTATGAACACAATGCTTTGATATAGAATGAAGTCTGGAACTCAAAAATCAAATCTGTTTCCGTCCACTGGAAGCCATTCTGTGAAATTGTATCTAGTACAAATAAATATTGTTGAAATACAAACTGTACTCAACTGGTACTCTTCATTTTAATTAGAAAAGGGTTGAAAAGGTGATTGTTTGGAGAGGAAGAAATGCATTAGACTAATACATCATTAAGATTGGACACCAACCTGAACCGGAGATCTAAGTTCACAATTAATGATGTTTGAAACTTTAGTGCTCTTTGATGCATATCAAACTTGAATTATGAAAACTTAATTAACCTCTCTGTTAGACTGACATGGAAGTCATAACACCAAATATACTGTCAGCGTAACATTTCTGTCACTATGTCCCATGTACTTGCAAGCGTAGTCAAATTCGCAGGAGTTCTTCACATGCACTTCAAAACTGAAATATAAAATGGGTCCTTAATTACCATATTGAACGTGAAGAGTTGAGAGTTATGAATGTTTTGCCTGTGGCTTGCTTTAGTTCAGTACATCAGATGACTCTATCCTGCAGCTAATCCAGTATTTCAAAATCTGGTGTTCTGAAATCGAGTTTCCCCTCATAAAATGGATGTATGGTGTTGAACTGATCTGATCTGATGAGATCTACCAGCAGGAAGCAAAAACTAGAAGATGTATACTTAATTGAACAGATTTTAAAGGATTTGGTAGTGAGGAGTTGAATTATACTATCAATCCTTAGGTATCAAGTCAATTGTCCTGATTTAGCACATTGAGGGTTATTCAGTATGTCACTTCTTCCTACCTCTTTTCTTCTATTATAAAGACACAACAAATTTATGCCTGCAGGAATGTTAACAGTCTGCTAAGCAGAAGATAATGCCTGTTTCAAAACCAAAAAAAATCAGTCATGAGGGCACCCACCATGGACATCACTGGCCACATCACTGGAGACTGTGGCTCCTTCCTTTTCTATGCCACAAAAGGACAAAGGAAAACTTTGGACCAGTACTAACAAATTACCCACAATGGCCTTAAGGAAATTATTGAAAGCTGAAGAAAAACTAATTAAGTGGACCTCTCACGTAATGCTAAAAGAGAAGCCTCAAAAATTGTTTTAATAATGGAAATTGGAATACTTTAAATATTTCTGACATTCATTCTTGCGTATATTCTACTATGAAGACTTTGTTGCAATAACTTATGTCTTTTAAACATGGTGGATTGCAAATGACATAATCTTCAGACACTGAAAATAATATAAATATTTCTAAAATGGAAATACAGTTGTGTTTTTTCTTGATGGATTTTGTCCATTCTTTGTATTTTATTTCACCAGGTGATCCATGAATCTTTGGTTCTTTAAAGTGATTCAGTTTGAAGATTAAAATTCTTTCAAAGGAAAGTGCTTGACATGTTAATGTAAGAAGAGGCTTAAGAATAACCATACAATAATGCATACAGAAGAATTCATTATCTACACAAATAAATGCCATTTGGAGGGTTTGATAAAGATTTTTTAAATTTCCATTTAAGTATGAATTTTTAACACTTTAAAAAAAAAACAACACACAAAAGAACAAAAATAAGCAACCCTGGGCATACTGACATTTGCATATATCTTTCTGAGTCAGTTTAAAATGCATTCACTTGTCCCTTGACAGAACTTCTTTCTCAAGAGCTGGGGAAAATAGTATGGAATGCTAATACTTCTCAGGAATGAAATGAAGGACTTCAAAAACAAGAGATAAAGAAAGCAAAAGTATTTACAAAACAAGATCTGGGTCATGAAAAATTTTTAGAAGCAAAAGTGACAGAATAATGAAAGGAATATAATCACAGCATTTCCAGCCATAGAAATGAGGATTAGATCTAACAGTAAGAGCATCTGGACTGACTACTTGTGTCCAAATTCTTGGTAGAATTTTCCTTTGTGCTTTTAGAAACATAATGCTATCAGACTGAAGTGGTGACAGTACTCACCCTCTTCTACGACATCCATGTACCTCATCACATATTTTGCACATTCAGAATAAAAAGTCATTCGCAGCACTTACAAGACTCCCTGTGTGGTTGCTTATTTTTTCATTAGTGGAGTATCCCTGTTTGCTGTTTTTGTGAAGATTCCTACTGTGGCTTGAAAGATAATCAATTTATATTGGAAACTTTTGAATTTAGCACTTTTCTGATGCAATTTACCCTTGGCTTTTTCATGTCTAAAGGACTTCTGCCTTCATTCAGTAACTCATCATCGTTTCTGACTATCTTGTCTGAATTTCTGATTGTTAAGATTGAAATCACAGGCTGCCCTTTTTTCTTTACTTATTTGTAACTTCAGAGATTGGCCACAATGGAAACGCCATTATTCCTACTTGGACAGGCAATTTGGCAGCAGTGAAAGTAGGTGACACTTTTGTTCTCTACCAGTGACCATAAACAAGAAATTGATGGCATGAAAAAAACCAACCCCACCAGAATGGAGTATGAAGTGGAAAGCATACAGGAAACAGGAAGGAGTGATGTGGAGGCTTAGAGAGCTGGAGATAATGAAAAATGAATGTGAAAAGCTGATGGCAAAAGAGAAGACAGAATAATCAAGGAGCAATAGCAAGGAGAATAGCAGATGCCACAAGAACTTTCTTCCCTTGAGAACTACCCGCTGCAGCACAGCATGTCAACACATAGTACAAATAATGGCTACTCCAATTCTCGGTTTTGATCATAAAACTGTTTCAATGTTATCTCCCAGGATCATCTGCTGACTTAAAAAAAATGATGACATTTTAAGAAAAGTTGTATCCACACAAAGCAATATCTGTTGCGTATGAGCTTATTGAGAAAAATAAAATGTTTGGTTTTCCTCTCTCCTCAGAGATACCAGATATCAGAGAGATTACTAGCATTAGGTGTTTGCTTGTTTATCCAGAATATGTCCTATTTTCTTTTCATAAATTTTAGAATGAAAATGTTATCTTTTACCTTTAAAAAATAAAGTCCTCTCATAGATTTGTTTTATTATGCTTAATCAAACAGAAAAAAACAGCTTTATGAGGTTTTTACGAGGTAGCACCTGTCTAGAAAGGTGATATGAACAATTTCATATTACTGAATGATCAGTACTGGTCTTTTATTTTAATAGTGCTACAAACTGCCTGAAGAATCAAAAGTCTCCCGGTACAAAGCCTTTGACTGGAGACACATAGTTAAAGTGCTGTAACCTACATCTAGTGAGGCACAACTTTATTCGCCCATGTTATGCCAGTGCTATTCTTTGGGGTATGAATAATCCCTGTTTACCGCTGTGTTCTACTAAAAATGGAGTAAATACAAAAATCCCCCTCCTTTTAGTTGTAAGGTTGTTGACAGACAGGAAAGCTGATAGAAAAAAAGTTAAAACTAGGCAGAAGATGCTGTTTTGTCAAAATTACAATATTTTACAGGAATATATCAGCTTTTTCTGGCTCGTTTTCTAATGGAGAAAAGATTCAAGGCACATTAATCATTCCCTTTTGATTAATTGAATTCATATTCTCCACATGTTACAGATGATGCTTTTTGTACAGAACTTTGTTTTCACAGGAGTGGTGGGAAGACTATGTCCTTACTCTGTACAGGGCAAGGGATCATGAGAGTACCTTGGAAAGAGAAGAATGGAGGACATACACAGGGCACATGGAGAGGACAAGGACAGATACTATCAGACCACTTGGAAATTGGGAGCAGGTGGTTATGGAAGGCAGGAGGAAGGTTGTGAGAGCAACCTTTACCATTGCAGCTGATAGCACTGACAGAGTCATTAGCAAGAGGCCATTTGAGAGGGCCTTTGAAATAAAGAGGTAAGGAAAGGAGATAAAGAGAAGCAAGACTGAGTAATTAAGGGAATCCCTCGTGTTTGCAGTGGTCTTGGTTTAAGTTTCTTGTTTTAGTAACAGTTGGGAAGCATCTGAGACTAAACATATTCCACACACTTCAAAGTAAGAAACACAAAAAATTTTAAAAAGAAAACCAAACACAGCTTATTGGTTGTAGTGTGGTTCAGAATCAAATCCCTGCTCCATATTTTTTACAGACCCTGCTCTCATTCTCATGTACAATTTTCATGACTTTAATGCAGAGTCATACACAGCAATGCACAGCAATGAAGCAGAAAATAAACTATTGTTTCAGTAGAAATAAAGTAATTTTAATCACAAAGATGAAACCTGTGTTGTATAGAAATGGGAAGACCTCAAAGAAATATTTTACTTTATGCTGAGAAAGGTCCCACTTTCCATCTGTGTCATGAGAATTAAGACATAAATGCACCTTTCTAATTATTGTCCATAAATGCATACATAAGATCAGCCAAAGATAAAGGCAGGTGTACAATTTTACTTCTGTAATTTACTTTTGAAGTATTAATTTTTTGAGCTGTATATCAAATGTTTGGTGGGTTTTTTTTCATTCTAATGTAGTCACAGCAATGAACTTCATGATGGTTCCTACAGGCAAGTTATCTTAGCAGAATAATCATCAAAATAAGCTTCAGACACTTGGCACACAATATTCTTCCTTTCCCCAGCATGGGCACTCAGCCTAGTGTGCATGTTCATCATATTGAATAACCTTGTGGTGTTGGACACTGATGTATACAGTGCTTATGAACCAGGGCAGCTCAGAACGTTAAATATCACTTCAGGAAAACTGTATTTACACACATGCTGACAGTTCATTTTCAGGTAGGAGCTTCTCAGCTGATCTGTACACAGCAGCTTCAATCTCCAGTCTTCCCACTGTGAAATTTTAGACAGGGCCCTTGCCAGACCTATTAATATTTATACATTCCATACACATTCCAGTCAGAGCATGTAAGTTGCAGATCTCTGATTTAGAAGCTATTAAGATTCATGACCCCTTTAGCTATTTAATCTATGGTCCTGATGCCTTTGCAATCAGCTTACACTTGAAGAAAAAAGGACAAATCATTACCGTTCAAATATTGTCCTGAATTGTGACCATTTGTAGTCCATCAAAGAGTAGTTAAGAGCTTCAATACACTCATTTATCTCAGAGACACAAGTTACTATAGGAGGCATTCTTTCCTTGGAAGAAGAGACAATAGGAATGTTATTTACTGAGTTGCATTTAATTTTGGATTAATGACTTTTTTAGCTGTAAATACTTCTCTGCAAAAGAAACAAAATCTAATTTATTTTTTCCGCTTCTCGTATCTGGACATCAAGTTAGGAACATTTTACAAGGGTACATTGATGTGTTGCCAAGGACATCCATGTAGAAAAAGCAGTCTGTCTACTGAAGTGTAATGGTAACTCCACTTACAGAGGGAGTCAACATGATCCCTGCCTTAAGGTTTGTATGTGTCATCTTAGAACAGTGTGGTGACCCATCACAGACTTCTGCAAGATCCATGAGAAATCTCAAAGTTAGTTAGATTTTTATTAAATTCATGTCAGCTTTTCTTCTGTAACAGATAGTTCATGAGTGACTTCAAGTGTCAACAGCTCTCAGAGAGTGCAATGAATGACAGGAACTCATCATCTCTCAAGATTTAGGTCTGAAGTCTGTAAAAGAAGTCATCTTAGTCTGTAGCAGAAAGCAAAGAGGAAAAAAATTAAGTGAGAGAAGTCTTGGGATACTGATATTTTGAAACAACTTGTATTTATGATCTTGAGCGGTTAGTAGAGCTTCTATTTGCATCATTTGGACTGGGATTTCTATAATCTTGGGATGTAAATGATTATCACCATACAATTAGCATCACCATCAGAATGCTAATATTTTTTGTTTCTTTCTTGGAAACAGCAAGTATTATACACTGATAGATTTTGAAAAACTAATCACTTATTTTCAAAAATTTCAGGGGAATTTTTGGGGAGATCTTTGCCTGAAAAATATGAAAAAAACACTGAAGTATTGCACTGGTATTCTTTTGCAGAAAAATATAAATTATAATTTATTTTAAAGCTGTTGTCTATTAGAGGGGTTTTTTAATTTTGTTTTGTTTTGTTTGCTAGCAGGAGCAAATTACGTTCAGAAAGGTAATTCTTTTGATAAAACCAGAACTGTGCTAATAGAAAGTGATGTTTCCAGATCTTGCACATAGACTGAAGGTCTGAAAATAGAATGATGCTTGAAATTTTGAAATGGCATTAAAGCCTGTGGGTAGAGATATTTTTTCTGGGGAGCCTGAGTACAGACACTATGAAAATTTGTGGAAATCTCCATTGACTTCAATGCAAAGAAGATCTATAGCTTTTAGAGCACATATAGTCCATCACATATACTTTGCACAGTTTTCTGTATCTTTTTATCTCTAGAAACACTCAAGTAAAAAGGCGATCTTTTAAATTATTTGATCTCAGGTGCTGCATTCCTACAGGAAGTCATAAAGTTTCTGTCTCCAATGTTATTTTTTTCTGTGTGATGAAATGATGTGTTTGGTAACAGTTTAAGTCATAGCTTATCTAAAAGGTCAATTTACAAGCAATTTGTAAAAAGTTTAGGCCTTCCAATGTGTTTTTATAGTATATATTAAGGAACTGTTGGCCTTTTAGTGTGAGACAGGACAATTTTTTGCTCAGAGTTTGCAGTGTGTAACCCTCTGACTCTATAGCACTTGCCTCTTCAATATGCTCACAACATCTCCCATCACTTCACTCTTCAGACAAAGATTCCAGTTTACAAACTGTGATTGAATTATGACTTGAGGGGGTGATATAATTGAAAGCTATTGTCAGCAGTGGGAAGTTGAGGTTCAAAGTGGAGCTATGCTGAAAATAGAATATCCATTTTGCTGGAAATTTTGAAATTGTGAAATTATTTTTATCTTCCTTCAGAATGGCAAGCTGAAAACATGAAGTTTTCATCAGAATGTCAAGGTTTGAAAAATTCATTTTCAGAATAAAGAGAACTGGAGCCAATCTGTTTGGCCTGGGATCCTAGCTCCTGAGCAAAAATCTGGCAAAATCTGGAATATTCTAATTCCTTCATATTGAGGGGAAAAGTATAATCTGAAAACTTCACATAAAGGTACCTATTGACCCAATGTGCCCTGTGATAAAGACAAGACCAGAAGAGAAGAGAGACAAATATACTTAAGCTTCCCTAATTTCAGGAGGAAGTGTGCACATGCATACAATGCTGTTGGAAGGAAACCGGAGAAAAATTTAAAAGGGAGAATGCTGTGAGGTTGAAGGTAGGAAAGCTCAATGCTGTGGGTCCCAGAACCTACCTCTGATTGATCTATTGGAGGTAGACTGTAAAGCAGATGGTCATACCCTCCTTATGACAGTATGTTAAGGGAAAAAAGAAGCTATTTTATCAAATTCTCACTGAGTATACCAGTAGCTGTAAAATCCTGGAAATTAAAATGAAAATTAAGTGTCTGAAGATGCTTATGCTGAGTTCAGGGATGGAGTAAGAGAGGATCCAAGGTCTGGGACTGGACTGGAAACTGGTGGTGTCCAGTTCTTTCCAGACCCCCCTTATTTTCCTGGCAGACCCTTCTAGAAGAACCTTGAGCCTGCTGTCAACAGGTGTGTCTTAGTTAGTGACTTTTCTCCTCAGCTTCAGAAGTGAGCCTTTAAAATCTCACGAATATGTGGCCCTCCATCTGAAAAGCACTACTGCAAGCAGCAGTGTCCTTCAGAAACTGGCATGCTCAAGTGTTTCTAATTTTAATTCCTTTTCTGTGCAAGACAGTTTACCTCTTTGGATAAGACCAAGAAAATCTTATGGCAAAGAATTTAGCCTTTTATCAGCATTAGCAAAGCTACGTCTTGAGAACTGAGGACAGAGCTGACAAGCCATCTGCTGTATTTCCACTACAGTAACATGAGGTTTTTAACATTTTTGCCAATGAAATATAGTCAGTAAACAAAAATAAATCATTACTGGATTGGATATTCTGATTATTAGTCTTAATGTCTAACAAACAGCATTTTCTGATGTCCTGCAGACAGATATGAGATAAATATATAAGTTTCCACTCTGTAACAGATGGATTTGATGCTTTCTCTATTGATGAAAATTACACATTCCTGGCAAGGTGAAAAATCCTTCCATCCAGGACAGGAATGGCACCCTCGTGCTTCCAAGCCACTGTGCACAGGCAGCTGGCAACCATGCACCTTCCCGTGATTATGCATAAGATGCTGCTATCTGGAGCTAACGTACAGTGCAAAATGGGGGAACATAGCAGAACTTCATCCAGAGAGCTAAAGGCCACAAAATAAGGAGCTCAATCAACGAAGGGCTGTGAAATCTATCCCTCCCCTTTACACCTCCCTGCGGTGCAATGTATAATTCATACACAGCAAAGCACAGCTGCAGCCGTGCACAGTGTCAAAAATGCACAAAACCACTCAGTGAGGAGATCTGTAAGAATCTGATTCATGCTGACTCTTTTAAATGCTGATTCCATAGTCCCTTCTTTCATTTTCTTTACCTCCCGCTATACCCTTGACAGCATCTGACCTGCCTTCCATTGCAGCCAAACATTTTCTTTGGTAACAAGGCTGAATAGTATTTCTCATGGAGGATTTGCAGTATGTTGGTAACTATTTTGGTTGCATGCCATAGCAAGTCAACATTGTAATTATGTAAATTTGCTGTAATTGTTACCATAATTACCATGTTTCATTTTAAGGTCTAAATAAGCTCAAACTATATTCTGAAGTGCTATGGAAGAAGGGGAAATAATGAAAATAATATACACATACAATGCTATGCTGTTGTCATCGAAAAACTCCTATTTCATGGTAATTCACATGGTAATTGAGCTAGCAAATGCTTGTAAGGATATGCAACTGATATTCAACAAGTGGTAATAAGATGAATTTATATTACTGCAGCATAAACTGTGCAAATGCAATTCTCTGGGTGTCTCAAGGACATACGCACTCTGTGAGACAAACATCTAAATATAATTTTCCAAAAGGTGCCGATAGAGAGGCTTTTTTCTGTTAGACATCTTAAGAAAGATTTACATTTGGAACAGATCCATTTAGCTTTAAAACCACTCCATATGCCTATTTTGTGTTTTAAGGCCCCCAAGCAGAAAAATCCATATATGATAAACCATCTGGAGATGTATCATTAGAAAATCATTACTGGAAGCTGTCCCTGATCCAGTACACAGGTGTATAACTCAGTTAATTTCAGTGGCATTTTAAATTGTGACAGGTTTGGTACTTAACTTGCTCTTCGTAGTAGAAACATTCATCTTGATAATAGGAGTATGGTGTTGCCATTTCCCCTAAGTCACAGTCATTTGACAATTTGAATATTTGCATAATACAGAAGTAATTAATCCCTAAATCTTTTCAGTTTCCAGTCTGTAATTCCTAGCTTATTCATTTATGTGAGCAAATTACTGAAGATCGTGTTCACTGTTCTTTTAAGTATACATGTAAGAGACATGTTTAGATTATCTGACATGGTTCATGGTATATCTTGCCTCACAGCCAAAAATGCTAAACTTTGGTTGTTGACTTCCTTTTCCTAAAGAATTTCTTTAAACAGCACGTAAAGCCAATAAAGCCCAGTTCGGTGGTTCTGAAGAGCTTTGTTCAAACACTTACATCAACACAGAAGGAAATTCAGATGGATTTGAGTCAACACTGGCCAGGCAAAAGTTACTTCAGTCTTGATCTTACCTGAAAGAAAGAGAGTTTAAAATAGGATTTTGAGATATTTTACTGGTAGAGATGAATTTGGCCTTGCTTCTGTTTAAAGATACTTGAACACATGAGGGGAGGTCAGTAGCCGGGATTCATCTGGTGCAAATCAGATCAGCTCCAGTTAAATGATAATACTTTTCCTTCTTCAAGGTTTCCAAACATGACTCTGAAAGGGAAATTGAATGAGTTGCAGTTTTTGCTTCTGTCATTTTCTCTTAGAAACTTCAGAAGAGCATTGAGTCCTGGACCTAATACACACAGGTATCTGTCACTGGTTTCAGGAGACTTTTTTAGTGAGAAGCTCCAAATATGAAAAATGCGATTCTTATGATTGTGCATTGCTCTGAAGGGAAAACAAATAATATAGAAGAAATATCAGCTGATATACATATGAGGACTGGGCAAAGAAATGTGATATTTACATATATTCCCATTACTCTACCTAGGATGCCTGATTTAAAGACAGGGTCCCTGGTTTCCTGTATGGGTTCTAGATTCGAAAATAATTGCCCTCTAGAGGATCACATTTCTCTACTGATTTGGTAGGAAAATGCTATGTAATTTAGGCACTCAAGATAGAATAAATAAAACTGTCACTTCAGAATCACTCTGCTAGTGGTTACAAGTGAGACTAAGCTGGTACCTGGACATAGGAAGTGCTGGGCCACAATTAGTATCGAGTTTACCAAACAAGATAGATTATTCTTCTTCCTGCTCTATTGTGCAGTCAGCTTTGGATGCACCACAGTGGACCTTTCTGCAGAATACTGTTCATCTGAATTTTGTGCTGATGGTCATTTCCGAGTACAAAAGATATATTGTTGAAATATATTTCTTTCAAAATTAGATATTACTTGTATTGTCTTCTATTGTTCCCTGCCCTTAGTTCTTCTTTGCCTGCATAACAGGACTCTATAATTATATATCTATAATTACTGATTAGAAAATATATTGGGTGAATAGCTATTTTACAAATATACTCAGAGCATTTGCAGGTAGAAAAAAGTATCAGATACAAAGAGAAGCAAATTAGACAAGTGGTTATGATACCTAGGATGCTTATCATCTGTTCTACTCTACTATAATTACTGCTAAGAATGACTAATGTATTACATTATTTTCCCTTTTTACATCTCTGTGAATTGTTCGTGAAGAGAATATCACTTTCTCATATTCTGGATTTTGTTATTTTTTTTCAATAATTTTTATATTATTACTTTTCAGTGTTGGTTTAGCAGAAATGTCATAATTATTTAATAAATAGTTATTAAAGATCCAAATATATGTTTGATACTCAGAATTTTACTTGCTTCTTATAAGCTAAACTTTTCCATCATTGATGGTAACGGAAGTACCACATTTTTCTTACATTTACCATTACTACAACATCCATGAAACACATTTTAGGAAGGTAACAGACACAGGGGTTATAAGCATTATTGTTTTAAAGATTTAGCAACTTGTAGAAATCACAAGGATGAACATTGCAATGAGTTTTTATAAAGTCTTCTTGAGTATCAGAAAGTCTCCTCTGTAGTCTTGCCAGCATCCAGACTTAAATAGATAGAAAGGAAATTAATAAATGAAATAGTTAAGAAGGAAAATAAATATAACAAATAAAAATACTGGTCAGACTGGAGATAATAATCCCAATATCTCACTGAATATACTTAACTTATGTATGAAAGGGAATATTAGCAACAATTTCTATGCTATCATTTATAGCCCCCTGCTAATTTTTTTTCTGTAAATTCATTAGCTGTATCTGTGCAAGTAAAAAAACCAGGGTTAAACCACAGACTGTAGTGACGATATCTTGCTCTCTATACTGATGAATTATTTAAACACCCTTGTTATGTTTCAGTCCATGCCAATAAGCCCACTCCTAGACAAGTCTGTGTACATCTTAGGGGACAGTCCATGCCAAAACTCTTCCCATAGTTCAGACACCACCTCGTGCTGGGGCAATAGAGAATTTAAGAGTATGATTTGCCATATCCACCATACCACTTGCCTTTGGGAATGGAGAACAGTTTATTCAGTAGCACAGTGATAGACAATGAGTCCTGCTGGGTTTTTTTCCAGATAACAGGAACACAAGTATCCTTCTGAGAACATCACAAAATCGGAGAGACAAAGGATCATATGTGGTATGCAGAAGGGGTGATAAAATTTCAAGGGATGAAAGGATGGGAAGGAAAGTGAGGAAGTGGCAGCAGTAAAGAAGCAGCCCAGAGGAGAGAGTAGAGGTTGGAATAATTTTTTTCATTAGAATTTTGACTGTGATCTTGCCTGGGAAAATTACTGGGAGCTCCAGTTTAGTGCATTCCTCTCTAAAGCTATTACAGTACAAGGCTGGGTGTGCCCTTTGCTCTCTCTCTTCCACCCTATAGGACCATATGGGATAGTGGCTATATGGATGATGGCAGCAGGTGGTATGTTGTCCTCAGTGCTGTCTCTTCTTCCCTTCTCCTTTTTTCCCCTTGTCTACACAAGCGTGATCCTAGGGTAGCAGAGGACCCAGCTGCATTACTGATCTGTCACCCAGACTGCACAGTGGAGAACATATTTTGTTCATGGATGCTAACCCCTCCTCTGGATTGTCTTTTCCCCTCCTGTGCTACACAGCACAACAGAAATCAAATGCTGTATTATCCCATTTTAAGATTCATGTAGATCCTTAATCAATTCCATTTACTTCATGGACAAGATAAGTAGATATAAAGCAAATTAAAAGGTCACCTACCTGTGCAGCAGGAACTGAATTGTCCTTAAACATGTCCATCTGTAAATCACAGAATGTGAGTTATCCAGATCCAGAGTTATTCAAAGTAATTTGATATCCATGTTAATTATTATGATTTAATTATGGTGTCTTGCTCCTTTCAGGCATATTTATGAATTATCTTTTGCGTGGTCCCCAGGAACATTATTAATACACAACAAAGGACACAGTTTAACTATGAATACTAATGACCCATGCAGAGTAAAGTTATGCATGAAATTCTATGAAGCAATAGGTTTCACTCATTAATTCCACTTAGTGCATCATAATAGTTACACTGTCATTAGTTAACAAATACTACATTGTGTATGGGAGTGTTGCTCTTCCTGACTCATGATAGCAATTTTTGATATGTAAATATAACTTTCAAATGTGTTATGCTGCAATTATGTATTATATTAAAAATATCTATACAGTATATTTGGAAGAGAGTTGCTTTATATAATTTATAAGTTGCTATTCAACATAGTAAGAAAAAAGCTATAATTTTCAGCAGCAGTAAGATGAAATTCAGTAAACGTATGTCTTCTAGAATGCTGAAGAAACTGCTACCGTGTTAATTACCTCCTTAATAGGAAACTTTCATTAACTCAGTATTTTTAAGACACCTAAAAATGTGGAAGAAGTTTTCTCACAGATACTCTGATTTGGTTGGCAGAGAAGCTTGCTTTTTGGTTTGTAATCAAAAATCAAATGAAAACTGGAATGCTTTCTAGATTCTTAGTGTCATACTCAACTTAGTATCCATGTATCTATTCAGATGAATAAACATATACACTGAATGTCATTTTGGACACCCCAGGTATATCCCTGGCCTGCAGATGCCACTCTAAGAAAGAAGTCTGTCTCATACGTCCATTCTTGCACCTCTATGCATATCTCAGACTATTCGAGATGTCTGGAATGATGCTAGATGTCTACATTTAGTTTCACAAGCTGCTTGCTTGCCATCTAAAAGCTTGTAAGTTAGTTGTCCAGGTTTCTTGTATAACTAAAGGAAAGCCATGAGCACTTCTAGAAGGCAATTTGTCTTTTCCTAAAACAGAAGTCTAAGATAAGACAGATGTCCATCCTTTACCTTTGACTGTAGATAAGGATGACTAGCTTCCACTTAAACACGTAGGGTGTGCATTGTCACTGGAGATTTCCCAGATACCACAGACATGGCCTGAGAACAAACGCGCCCTTGAGAACTGGCATGGAGACCAGGGTATCTTATACGGAGTTTTAAATCATACTAGGCATCTGTGATTACACAGATGTGATTACTTGTGTTTAGAAAACTGAATTACATATTTTCTGCTCACTTAATGAGCAGTAGTGAGTAGTTCTGAAGAGATGAGTAGTTCTGAAGTATCCACTTCCTGTATTAAACATGATGGGACTCCAAAGATTATCATGGGAACAGAGACGTTATAGACACATATACAACTAGGTTTCAGACATTTCATTTATACAGAGTTACACTTCTACAAGATACTGAAAGCAAATGTGAATTCCAGATCTCAGAGATAAAGATCTAATTTTAGGTCTTTTTAAACCACTTGTTAATTCTACCTCACTTTGGTCTTTCTACCAAACTTCAATCTAGTGTGAAAACTTCTGTGTGTATGTGTGGCTATGCATGATGCCAACAACTCAACAAGTCACTGAAGAGACAAAGTGGTATGGGCTTTCACTCATTTATGGATGACTTGTAGAACTCGTCAGCTTTGTCAAACATTAGTAGGACATTCTGCTTGCTCTTGAGTGATCTGACTAAATTTGAGTCCTGCACGTTTGGAAGTAATCTCTGCCTTAATCCAGCTAAGACTGAGCTGCTGTTCATTGATAGAAGGCATTGGTGTAGACAGGTAAGCTTCTGTAGCTCGTACTTTTCTTGAATTCATTAGTTTAGTGAGAAATCTTGTAATTATTTTGAATCCTATTATGTTCTGATAGAAAGAGAGTAGAGTTGCAAGTGAATTATTTAAATCCTGTTTATGCTCAAGTTTCCTGGAAAATTGAAAGTGCTTTAAATAGAGAAAGAAGTTGTTACTAAAAAGTGAGTTTTAGCAGGAATCTTTAAATGATAAAGACTGCATCCTTGCCTTTGATGCACATGTTAATCTTCCACTGAAGTCAACTGGAAAAGCATTTATACCTTCAGGATCAGGTTTTGTTCATAATCCTCTGAATTTCAAATTCTTATTCCATTATATCAAGTAAGGGAAAGGGGATTAGCTGGCAGTATCTGAAAGCTTTAATTTTTTATGGGATTTGTATATCTAATAGTGAAGTAAATGAAAAATTGAGAATGCATTACTCATGAAGATGTGCGTTTTAAAATGTGTCTTTTACAAACCTTGATTTTTGCATCAGGAATCTTCTCACTGTCTTAACACTACTCTTTATCATTAACCATTGGGTAGGAAAAGATGAGATTAGAATGCCCAACAAAGGCAATCACTTCCCTTTGGATTGAAGATAGACAGTGTTCACAAAATCTAAATGCTCACATTTTTCTGTTAGCCATATGCAGAGTCTATCCATTCTGAATTGTACGCTGTTTGAATTTTGCCCGTTAGTTATTTGATGAGCACCATGATAGTTGCAATGTCTTATTGTTTATCTATAATACTTGGCTTGAATATAGGGGGTTTTTTAACTGTCAAATGTATAGGAGGTGATAGCAAACTACAGAATAAGTTAGTGTGATGCTTTCCTAGATCATTACCCCATAGTAATTATCAGCAATAATTTAACTTCACAGTCTCACACAAACACCTAGTTCAAGTAATTCACTAACTTTGAGCTGGACTAGCTCATGAGTCGGAGGAGACCTCCATCTGGAAAGACTCATTGTCTGAGTAAGTGGTAGGCAAGGGAGCCTGTGGTCTGGGCATAGACTTTAGGCAATCTGAGAGCCCATGCCGATACATGAGGGATCTCTGATGGTGAGACTGCGTGTGAGATGAGGATGTAAGCACATACATGTCTGCAGGCAAACATCAAGCTGGGCTAGCTGGTGAGCAGGGCAAGACCTCTGTGCAGGAAGAGGGGCCCAGGGTCTGGTCATGGGCATTACACAGAATTAGACACTGTGCCGATATTCAAGGCATTCATCACTGTGGTTATGCTTGTGAATCTGGAGAGTAAGTGTGTGGGGCTTGTTTTCATTAACAAACTTCAATTCTGATCAGCCAGAGGGGAGGAACAGGACACGGCTTTCTGCACTTACACTTTATGTGAGTTTTCATGGTGCTACATGTGCATGCTGCTAAAGACAGTGACAGTCTGCATGGTCAGATGCATTAGTGTGCACGAGCTTCTCTGAGATGCTCACTCCTGGCTGGACCGGCACATGGACACAGCAGCAGCAGCCACATCCCTGGGACTGGGATGGAAAGACCCTCAGGCACTGAAACCATGCCCAGCTGGGCTGCAGTGGTCAGGAGGAAACAACCCCTGTGTTCAAGAGTCTGCTGGGTTTCACTGTTCTCTTCACATACTTGACACTCAACATCTTCATCAGTTGTTGTCAGTTCTGCCTTTGTTATCACATTCAAGTTTATCAGAGCTTGCCTTATAAAAAAAAAAAAATTAGTGTCACAAATGGAATTAGAAAGCTTGATGCAAACAAAGCTGACTTTTTCAGTTTTCAGGCATTTATTTTTCATTTTAGATTTTGGAGGCTTTGATGGATGTGTGTCTTTTACCACGCCATCTGATAGAAAAATTAAGAAAGAAAAGAGAAAGCAAACTAAATCAATGATTTGACCTCCTTCCAACAGAAAAACTCTCAGAAGTGGTGACAGTTCCCATCTGTCAAAATTTAGAAAACTCTACAAATGAAGAAAAATGGATGATTACATAGATTACACTAAAATAAAGTATTATTTCTTAATGGCTGAGTGGAGATTTTTTTGCTAAAAAAAACCTTTACGGCAAAAAATAAATAGTTTTCCAACCACATAAAATCACAGATAATAAAAGATAAGCCTTCACAGATTTTAATAGTTCTTATTTGCAGGTGTTGAAACTCATATGTTCAACTCATGGAAGTGTCATTTTGTACTTGTACTGTTCTGTTTCTTTTTTTCTAAGCATCTGCTGCCAGCAAACATCAAATAGATGAATGCTTTTTTTTTCTTTCATTAAATAACTTATTTCTGGTCTTTCCAGTCTTGAGTTAAACATGCATTGAGGTCCTGTTAAAATTATGGCATCAAGCTGTTTGGATTGAAACTAGAACATAAAGCCATTGGTACAAAGGGACGCTTCTTCCTTACCATGCTAGTTTGTAAAATGCCTTCTGAGGTCTTACATCATCATCCTACACAGCCAGCTCAAATCCAGGTAAAAAAAAATCCAATGTAAATTACCAAACATTCTTGAGTTTTACATAAAAACTCATAGGGGTCAGGTTGGATCCAATAAAACATTTAAACTCCTAGCACCTATTTAGTTCTGTAACTACTTATTTAAACAGTTAGGAATCTAAATATTGGCTAGAATAATAAATTATCACCTAGATTTCAGACTCATTCCTGCACTCTAATACAGGCTTATCCTCATTAAAGACCAAAGTAGTTTTCTGATGAAACTGTGGGTAAATTAGGATGCTACCAGTTGCCTAGGCAGTCACAGCTGCCTTGAAACAACTCTGGGAAAGAATTAAAATTGGTGGCCTTACACCTCCTCATGATCTTTGAAGCAAAGGAACACCAGCTCTTACAGTCCGCTCCAAGTTGACTCTATATGCTCTCATCATGAAAGGATCCTAATAAAAGTCAAGGAGCTGGCTTTGTTAGTTTCTTGGTGTTATTAGCAATGTGTTTCACATTACCAGTTTTGAATTCACTAAGCAGCAGTGCTTCTTCCTTTGTACAGCTCTCACCACAATTTAATTTGAAGTGTCTGCATGATAATGATGTAAAAGCTAAGGAGCTCTCAGTGTAGACTGAGAATACTGTGTTGTACTCTAAATTACTCACAGTTTACCCATGGTGTGTGTGCAATATTCCATTCTTGCTCTCAGGCCAGGTTCATCTAAGCTTCTGTAAAAGTTGACAAAATGGTGAAGGAGCAAGAAAAGGGAAGAAATTTCAACCTTAACTCCTTATACTGCTTTAACAGAGTGTCAGATCACATACCAACAGCAATGCCTTTGTCCAGAAAAGCCGTGCCACTGTGTTTTCAAATTTCAAAATTTCTTGCAACTTTTCATTGAGCCATCATTGCAAAACAAATTTTCTCCCTTTACTTTTTGTTCCTTTTTTATCCAAGTCAAATTGCTACTGCACTTTGTGCTGGAGGGAAGAAAGCATGGTGTGAGAGCTGGATAGGGAGAAAAGAGGCAGTGGCACAGCCCCGCGGGCCCCTGCCAGCACTTCCCAGTTCTTGTTATCAAGGAGAGTGGATCAGATTTGGCAAGATGGTAAGCACAGGCCAGGCTCTGCTCTTTTACACCACTATGAATCTACAGCAAGTTCACTGCCACTGATTAGATTTACATCTGTGGAAACCAAGCACTCTCTGCCTTATCCCTCTGGTGTTTTCTGTCTCTCCTAGCCTCAGGGCACTCCACTGAACAACCTCCAGGCACTCTCAGCAGTGCTCATGCCACCATGTCACTTCCACAGCTGCTAGGCAGTCAAAAAGAAGCCTTCTGAGGTTCTAGCTGAAATAAGATTGCAACAGGTGCTTTGATCTTTTGAATGCCATCTGACAACTTTTCTTAATATGATGCTTCTTGTCTGCAACTGAGACGTGACATACATTACTGTTATAAACAAATTACAACAATTTCTGCTGCATTTCCAACAGCTGATAGGTATGTTACTGATTTCTCCCTCTCTCTTAAGTGTCTCAATAGCTTACCTCCTTGGCTGTCTTTACCACTGTTAAAACAACTCATAGCTCAAAAGCTATCCAAGTCTTGAGCAAAGAATTAGAAGTTAGCTTTGAGCTCTGTATCTTGACTCACTTATCAAGGTCCAATGATCAGTCTTCATGCACCCAGAGTAAAATTCTATCTCTGGAAAAGGTAATGCTATTGCTCAAAAAATTGATTCCTTGGCTAGATTCCTTAGCTAGATAAACTTTAGATCTTCCAGAAAAAGCATTAATCATGAAGACACACTAAAAATAGCGGATTTGAAGACAAAGGCAAAAGTTTATGTCTAAGTATAGAGAGGGCCTGGCTAAGCAATTCTTTCTATTTTTGTAAGGTCAAGGAACAGTTATAAATGTCACTTCAGATGAGAATAATCACTATTCAAGGTCTTATAGTTGTGTATAGTAGGCTGTACGTTAGCTTTACAAAAAAGTTTCATTGCTTCTCTGAGGATGCAGTGCATCTTGCTGCGAAGAGATAGGTGACTTACTATCTTTTTAAAACTAAAGCATAACCTCCTTGGGCAAGACAGGACAAAGAAGTGCTTTGGGGCCAAATCTGACAGGTATGAGCAATGCTTACAGCGTAGCATATTTGTTACAGCATGTTAGCAGCAAATCCAAGTGAATTGCAGCAATTCATGCTACTGTTTGGAAAATAGGGAGACTTTAAATTATTTTCTGATGGAGAATTCCCATAAATACTACAGAGATCTCTAGCCAGTGGGCATTATTCTGCTTAAGAGTGGGAAAGAGGCTAGAGGATCCAGAACTAGTTACCAGTCATTTAAACAGCATAACTACTGATCAAGTCACAGGTAATTACCTTCTATTTGATTGCAGCCACTAAAGGACTGTTTTTACAATACAAAACCAACAGCAGATTGTTTCTACAGGTAGTTCTCAGCTGTTAAATAATCGGAAATTTTTCTTTACAGTACAACTGGTTAGTATTTTATTTTGCTTAAAAAAAAATCTATGTACTATAAATGCATCTAAAAGTGACATTACACCTTTGTGATGTTTGGAATGGTTAGTGTCAGTGCATTATAGGATGATTATTTGTGGCTGTGGGTTTTTTTCTTTCTTTCTTTTTTTGTTGAAGGACAATTTGATGGCTTAGGCTTTATATATCCTCTTTGCTTTCTGAAAAGAAACAGGAAACATAGCATTTAGTTTTGAAAGCAACTAAAATAGAAGTATTTTGTGGCAGATGGGATTTTTATGAGCTGTTTGCCACTATATACCAGTCTTGTTAAGGAGCAATCGTTTTCTGCTTCATTACACTAAGATAGCTCTGTTTAGGGTTCCACTCAGCTGTGAAATGACTTTAAAACTTCTATAAGGAATAGAGATGGGATTTTTATAAAAAAAGATTGGTAACATAGTACAAGGAATAGAAATAAAATAGTCAAACACACTGTTTTTTGGAAGCAGAGGGGAATATATAAATGTTGCATTCCATACTTATGCCTAATCTGCTGTTTTAAGATGAAAAGGTACTCCAGAGTACTATTATTTTCTACACCTAAAAAAGGTAATGGTCAAGTTAGTCTATATATAAAGACTAAAAGGACATTATTTACATGAAAAAATAAAACTATTGGTTTCTTTATGCTGATACGAGGCAGACAAAATACAGACAAAAGAATTAGACACACTCAGACATCAGTATGAAAATAGTGGACCAGAGTTTCATCTCCCATACATCAGTGAACCTGGGCAGATTTATGCTGTTCTTATGCCTTTCTTGAGTGTAAGCTCTGAATCTTTAAACCTTTGCATCTTGGCCTGGGCAATTACAACTCAACATAGTCTGCTGGGAGATCTGAGAGACTCTGAGAAAGGAGGTGCCAGGAGAGCTCTTCATCCAGGCACTCCTGCCTCATGGCCCTGAACAGTGCCCATCACATGATCTACCTGTCCAAGTCAATCATTGATCCAGAGGTGAGTCAAAGCTTTTACATGTTTACCAGTTCAAATTCAAGCACATAAAATTCACTGGGCTTACTCTAAGTAATTCTATGCTTGGCATTCATGATACTTTTTCCCTAAGATGCCAATGCTCTTTTTCTTAATTCAGATGTCCAGTCTTTCTGAATATCATCTTATTTATCAATTCAGATTTGATTCATTCATATGTTTAACTTTGGAAAATATTTGCTTTCAATGAAAGATGTTAAATCTTTCCTTAAATAAAACTTGTATCTTCTATCCTGAAATGACTTTTAACTAACTGCTGAAATCAATTTCAACGTTGTTGCCAAACTTCCTAGCTTCTAAGAAGCAGCTGGTACGGCTGTATATCTGATACACCTTTCTGGTAAGTCTGTGTGCTTTTTCATGATTCCCAGTGGAACAAGGGCTCCCTCTGGCTGAGCAGCATTCCTGTTTGCAACTATGAATGTTAAAAACACAGAACTGTGAACATAATTTAAAACACTGCAAGTATTGATCCCGGAGTCCATATGATCAAACTTCTCTACATTTTAATCTCATTCCTTCATACACACTTTTGTTCCTTTCTACACCCTATCACATTTCAATGTGTTAACTTTGAAGCATCTCTTTGTGGTACTTTTCCCCCTTGACCATGTTTCAGTACCGTTTTCCATGTCATTTTTCTTTCTTTCTTACTTTAATGCTACATCAAGACTTGATTATCTCATATGGACTCTCATCTACAATTTTTATTCTCAGTGTTTCTCCTCATGCCTTTGTGGACGATCCTGTGCTGCATGGATGTGGTCAACTTGTCTACAGCCAGTGGTTAAAAATCACCTAGTAGGCAGCTTTTCTTTGTCTTCCCGTGCTTGTACTGATGTGGATCCAAATTCTTGCCATATGTTCATGTATAAAAGGGTGATCTTGGCCAGCTCTTCACTTTGTGTGTATATTTTAAAAGTTAATAAACCCAAATGTTCACCCCTTACCCCACATCCACAGTACCTGGCTCTGCCGCAGGGAATGATTACAGCATTTTTTCAGCAATTCCTTCTTTCAGCAGCAAACCCCTGCAGCTAGAGACTTTCCCTTACTATGCAGGACCATTGTCAGGCTCCCTCCTGCTAATTCTGCACAGGCTATTTGGAAAGACTCATTCTCTGACTTTCCCATTCTTTCTACCAATGGGCAAGAAAAAAATGAATTTCCACCTGCTGTAGGAGTGGTGCACTCCAGTGTCCTAGAAATGGCTGCACATGGAGAAATCTATATTATTTGCTTCATTACTGTCATTCACTCCTAACCTCCTACTTCAACCAAGACAATAATCACCCGGGTTGTATTTCCCTTGGGACGCCCCAGAGGGGGACTTCTAAGCTTTTGGCTTCAGGCACACTCCACTCTACTTTGTCATATTCCTCAGAACAATTCCTTAAGTTTCAGAAAATTTCAACAGAACATCTATACCTGAGGTAATCACACTAGGCTTCTTCAAAATTAATGGGTAAAAATAGGCACATAAGACTGCTATTTGTCTACATATTAGTGACATCTCTTTTGGGATGAGCTGAAATATGGACGTCAACACTCAGGCAGATTAAGCCCTTCTGAAAAAATCAATCAAACAAACAAACAACATCTTCTTACCAGGCCCATGTGTTATTAGTTCTTAGATCAACCTTTGTAGTTCAGAATAGCCTCTCCTTATTATTTAGATACCTTCTACTGCATACATGTTTGTGCTTTAAAGTGACATGGGTCACTCTAGTGTGGTCCAGTACTCTTTATTTTAGAATCATACAACAGAGGAGTAGAGTACCTTTGGGTTCAGCTAGGTGCTGTAAATCACTCTTTACACAGGAAGAGTGTGAAATAATAAATAAGCAAGGAAAAAAGCCACCCTAGAATTCCAAACCCCAAATATTTATTTACATAATATGAAAGAGACAAACAACAAAGCTAAACAATAACGCTAATAATAACAGGTGAAGTGGAATGAAAAGCAAAGAGTGTATTTCTGTATTCAGCTTTTAAATCTCTAAATATTCATTTCCTTTGTGTGATTCATTTTACAAGCATGCAGACAATTTAAAGTATACCTAGATGATAACTGATTGTACATTGCATTTTTATTGAAATCAAAGAAGAAAGTCTAGATGTAGGCATCTCTTGGTTATTCCTTAGGTTATTCACTGTTACATGAGTAAATTCTTTCTCTCTCCTTGCTTTCAGATTTACAATTTAGTCTCATACATGCCTTTTCTAATTTTTTTTTGCTTATTTTACCCTACTTATGTTGAGTCTTACCTTGCATATGACATGTGGCACCAGCTGGCCAAATAATTTTATAGAATCTTGTGCTTCAGAATTGTATTTTGCATCCCTTTTCAATACTTGGAGCAGCTCTCAGTTGTCATGCAAGCACATACAACTCTTGCGGAGTGAAACCTTTGTAGCTACAGCCTCTGTGAATGTTTCAGTGGGTTCA
>NW_010190295.1:31719-50299 GCF_000695765.1 Mesitornis unicolor
TCTCCCATATAACCAGGATATTTGGAAGTTTGTGGCACTTGACATGAAACCAAGACTTACCTTTTACTTACTTGGCATTGTTTCAAAATATCAGAGATCTTCGGTGTATTCTGCTTCACTTGATGAAGATGTTTACTGCACATAGTTATAATAGGTAATGGCCCAACACATGCTGGCTAATGAAAGAACAGGATCTTCAGAGAACTTCATACTTCATCTCCTTCCTTTACATAAATAAGTAAATTTATTTAAATAAGTAAATGAGGTATTCTGAAAGCATAAAAGGAAAGTGAATTTCTAGTAAATATCCATCTCAGCTGTGGGGTCAGCCAGAGAGAAAAAAAAAGATTTGAGGCTAAGTTTCAAAACTTTCCAAACTAGTTTAACTTAGACTGCCACCCCTAAAATTATCCAAGTAGAACTTTTCTCCACCAGTGAATCATCAAAGGACCCGATATAGTAATGATATAGCCCTGTCTCCAAAATATAAAGGATTTGTCTGAATAATTCTCTTACTAATTTCATCATATTATTTTACACATCACACTAACATAATTGCAGAAGCAATGGAGAGGTGGGAATAAATGGCTAAGTATGAAGGGTCACCTATCTTAAAACCAAATAAGGGAAGTAGACAATGCTAAGGGAAGCTGAATCTAGTGGTGAGCAGGATTTGTCCTCATGGACAGTTTGTGGCTACAGCTACAGCCAGTTGCAAGGCTGCATTCCAGAGATGGCAATGCACACACACACACCCCCCAGTCATAGACACACATGCACGAACACATAAACACACAGACACACACAGACACACAGACACAGACACACAGACACACACACACAGACACACACACACAGACACACAGACACACACACACACACACACACACACAGATGGCCACCCTGGCCAACACAGCTAAAGCACCATGCCTTACCTTTGCCAGCACCTCGCAAACACAAACAGCTCTAATGCAGCATGAGCACAGGCAGCCTGGTCCTGCTGCTTCTTCCTGGCTGACCAAGCCCCAGTCTCACCAGTGAGACACACACCTCTCACTCTCTCCATCCACAAACACACACAGCAGAGAGCGAGGTTAGGGACAGATATTAATAATAAAAAGGACAGACTGGTGAGCAGGTGCAGGGCTCAGTCAGCTGTTTTCTGAAGCTAAGATTTAACCAGACGCTGGGAAGAGTGACTCAACATATTTGTGAATCCTGTCTGGGATGTAAAGCCTAATGCTCTGGATTTAACCCACGTTTCCCATGTGCTGAATGAGTGATCCATAATCAGGAACAAAAGGGGAGTATGACCTCTCCAAAGACCCAAGTAGTGGATCCTGAGCAGTATCCAATCTAGAAGACAGGTTCCGATGGCTCAGAGGCAGCAGTTGGTGAATACTGATGAGTATGTTTCTCATTGTACTATTCCAAGTTTTATCGATCTCAGGATAAAACAAGTGTTTAGTCTGGACAAGAACATTTAGATAGGGCAACTTGTGCTTGAGAATTTTCTATGTGAAAAACCTGGCTACACATTTTCTTTATGCAAATGCATTTACAAAATTTTAGCAGAAGTCACATGAGTAGGAATTAATAACTTTTAATCTTTTGAGACATCTTGGCTTTTACATTTACTTACATATGCTTCTTCCAGTTAAAAAATTTTTTAATCTCCTGATCATGTTTGCCATGAAGAACTGATTATTTTGAATTGTATTAAGTAGGTGTTAAATTCATAACTTAAATTCACCTGACTTACGTGTGAGTCTTTGTGAGTCAGATGTATGTTCTATGAAACTTAGGAAGATGTATTTTGTCATTACTGAAGCTGCATTCTTAATTCAGATTATCAGTATCACTAATTGCACATTTTCTTTCCATTTTCAACTTGTCTATGTCAAATCTTCTTAATTTCTAACTAATCCATATTTACCAGTCATATTAAATTGATGTACCTCTTCCTGAAAGCTATTTGAATGACTCACACATTCAGTAATTTTATTCAGCTTCTATTAAGAATATTATATAAGCAAAGTGCAAGTGAAATTAATTTACATACAGATCATGATTAAGTTATTCTTCCCAATGAACTCTGCAGTGAATTACTTCACACTCACCTTGTAACTTTAGATCAGAACTTTCTGAAGGTGTATTAGCATAGAGGTTTGATCCCTGTACAAGCACTGCTGTCTGTACTTGCAACTTTTTGAGTACTTGTGTGATTGCTCAGCTGTTAACACCTAGGGACTGAAACGTGACTGTTATAAAGTTCTTCTGCCTTTGACTCATTGTTACTCTTACAATACACACTTTATTGACAGGTTTTTAAAGAGCTGCAAATCGTTAGTATAGCCTGACAGTAGCATTTTAATAATCTTCTAAACCTCCTCAGATCTCTTGTACAGCACACCAAGAAATACTGCATTTGGGAAAGACTGGCAAAATCCAGGTCACACTCTGAGTGATATATGGGTATGTCTAGACCTGTGAGTGTTAATACTGAATGCTTTCAAATAGAAAGGCAGACTCATAGTAACTGTACATCTGATCACCAAGGAGGAAGTATTGGGATGCTGAGGAATATTCCCCAGCATCTGCTGATCGCATACCTACAGTTTGCCTTGTAATAAGAGATTTATTTCCTACAGCTCTTCATCCTCCAGTGATCTTGGGCAAAGAGATGAACAGAATAACATATGAAAACATCTCCTCTTGCATGACATTGTGTGCAGTGCACAGTGCACAGGATATCGATGTTCCAAGCTTTAATTCACTGTTTAACGCTATAGGCCTTATATATCTTTGAGTTATATGTGGAATTGCCGTAAGTTTCAATTTACCAAGAAATTGGACAGTGCTTGATCCCATAAATCACATGCTCATATGCAAGTTCAGTCATTCAAATGTTCTTAAGACAAATAAGGTCAAGCACAAAGATACAGACCACATTAATCTTATTTTAGATATGAATAATACTCAGAGTCTAGATGTGATTTTTAAAAAGGGTAACTGGGTTAAAATTTTATGATAATGGAACCTTAAGTTGGTCGGCAAACTGGCAGAAAGAATAGACAGAAGAAATATTCAAATAGGTGGTCTGCATTATATTTTGGAAAATCTGCTGTGAAAAACATAATATTGTTATTTAATTTAGATGACAATACAAGCTACCAAATATATGGAGATTTTTTGCTATAAGCTGTGTAAATAAAGTATATGGCTTTTATGTAAAAGAAGAGAGATGATTTTAAAATTTGATTTAGTTTGTTATTTGTTCAATGGATGAGTTCAGGGGCTTGCATTGGCACATGCCATGCCATGGGGAGAAAAGGGTTCAGAAATCAGGGGAATCTGATAAGGGGATCTTGAAAAAACAGTTTTCAGCCAGATGAATATTGGAAAATCAGGAGGTAAGTTTAGGAGGCTGGCCACCTCAATTATAGATATCCATAAGCAAATTCACTGCTCAACAGTCTTAAAAAAAAAAAGTAGCAGGCATACTCTGAATAATGAGAAAAAGCAGTTATTTAGACTTCATTTTCTGCATAAAGAGATATTCACTATACAACCATTTAGTGTAAGTGGTGCTATGTTCTTTTATCAAAGGCTCCATTTCCCTATAGCAGAAAAAAAGTAACATAGCAAAGCACTGGAAAGAGGTTTTGAGGGTACCTTTTTATTTTCCCAAAGTACTAAAACTGCTTTGTGTCATAGCATTCATTACTGAGATGTTACAACACCAGACATATGCTCCAGATTATTCTTACCCTTGAGGACCATTTCTGTACTTTTGGCATCTCTGTAGAAAAATGCTGTATTTACTTGAGTAACTCCCAGTGCATTCAGAGGTCACTGTTTCTTCCAGTCATGTGTTTTATCGTCTTGCACCAGCATGGGAAATGCACGGTATGAATATGCTTACTAATACAGTTCCACTTACAAGCACAGTAATTTTCTTCCAGTATGTGAGAAGCAGAACCAGGTTACTGAGCGCTGTAATTTTTGTCCAAGTAACTAAAACTGGAAAAGGCAAAGTAAGTGGCATAAAAGAAAATCTTATTTTTAACTGCTTCTTGAGCTATTGAAATCAAAATAGTTCCTAGCTTGGACACATTTAACAGTCTAAAAGGAGAGTCTTAACTGATGGAAAAAGACATAACTCAGTGACAGCCAAAGGCAGTTTACCTCAAGTGAGGATCTGGTTTGCAATATTTTTCTCAAACAATGTCCCTAAGCTATTAACATGGCTGAAAAAAATAAAAAAAAAATCAAAATCTGTCCTTTTGCCATTGATTATGACCTGATGTATAGCATGCTAACTAAAACCATGTTTCAAACTGAATGTACTTACAAACAGTGAAAAGGCTTAAGAATCCAATTAAGGAAACTTTAAATGACTAGAACAGCAGTCTACAGGTAAAGAATCAGTTGGTTTGCTTACCTACAGAGAATTCTCAGGCAGATTTTATTATTAAAAAGCTCATGTCCCCCAGGCTTAGTGACAGCTGAATCCTACAATATGCTACATTTGGCAGTAAGTCTTAGAAGAGATACGTGTCTCCTTTTTCTGTTAAATATAGGTGTTACCTCTTCAGTATTACCGATGCTGGTTATGAAAGTTTCCATCATAAAAATGAAGAACTAGACAGTTACTCTTAAGTGGCTCTACTAGATAGGTTTTTATAATCTTAGTATACTTCAGAATGTCAGGCATTTCTTTATTTCAAAAAACGTAGGACAAAACTCACAAGAAAGGAAATTAGAATCAGATGAACCAACCAAACCTTTCAGCATATAAGTTTTCCTTTCTATCCTGTATCAATTCACCTGCTTCCTTCTTTTTTATGCTCCAAACTTGTCACAGTCTTTCTATGGTTTTTTTTTATGAGGAACAACCTGGCTTTTTTCTTTTTTTCCTGCAAAATGATGGATTTTTGACCTGGGATGTTATAGCTGTACAGTTTTGTAGCTAAAACCAAAATATCCTGGGTATTTAAACAGAGGAGAGCTTCCTAGGACTGGAAGGATTATAATTTTCTTCTGCAAGAAGAGCTGCATCAGTCATGTATGAGCCACAGAGAGAACAAAGGATGATGGTAGGAATTGGCAATTTCTGGGAAGGCATATGCATTTCCAGCCATATTTTTAATTATATATTAGAAAAGAATTCCACAATGAGGTTATCAATTACCAGTCAGAAGACCATGAATATTAACTGGCTGCTGTTAGCAGGTGCAGGTGTTCACACCAAGAATGAATCTTCACTGAAGATTTTGCCTAAGTACTGACACCTCAGTGTGGGAACAGGGTCCACACTGTTAAATGACACACAAATGCTGCTCAGAGAGTAGTTCTAAAAGAAGACTCAGGTTCCTGAAGGCTTTCCAAGTGCAAAGGACTTCTAAATCCAGATATCTTCCAAGTTTCCATTCTATAATCTCCTTTTCAGTGAACACACACGTGCCCTTTTACCTGAAACTTTCCTACACTCTTTTTGCACTTTCCCACCATTATCCCAGGCAAACTTCTAGGTGCCTCATTTGACAGAGGTGCTTATGAAGTTGGATAGTGACTAAATCCCATGAAGAACCTGGTGCAGTAGGCACATACTGAGTTTTAATTCATCAGAAGTAGTACCTACCTTCAAGCTTGGAGGAAAGACTAGGACCTATTCAGACTCAGAGTAAAAGGACTCAATTCTATTTTCCCAGATGTAGAACTCCAGTGCCATTCCAGTGCACTAGAATATTCCACCTCTCCTCTAGCCACCTCCCTAGAAGGCCATGGTTATCTCAAGTTCTGTGTCATCCCTACCTTGTGCATTTCTTGCATCCCGCAGAGAGTTGTATCTCATTTGACAATTACATTTGTACAACAAATCCTGCCCTAAATTACCAACCTCACTGTTGAAAACTTCCTTTTAAGACATGTCTTTCATTTTCTATTCTCTCTCTGAATTGACTTGGTGACCTCTTATTTTTCTTCTATCAATCTCTTGGATAAGTTTTCAGTCAGGAGATGGTGTATTTCTTAAAATCACAGACACCATATGCCTTTGCAGGAAGCCTCTGACACTCAGGGGTCAGTTTCTGATCAGTCAACAACAGCACACTCAGACAACATCTCCTCTAAAGGCTTTAGAGGAGAGAAAGGAGAGGCAACAGACAAAGTAGTGTTTAAGGAGGTAGCTGCTTTGTGTGGTAGGACATAGCTAGGTAGGCAAGTGTGACTTCCAATAGCTTTTAAGAAAGATTAAATAGTTATCAAAACGGGATTTGATATTAGCAAATGTAGTATTTGTCTACACAATGTAAGCTCCAGGTCTCAGTCCACACTTCAGGATAAATAGCTTGGGACCCAAGTGAGGGTCCCATCCATGAGGATGTTTCTGTGAGGTAAAATGGGTAAACAACCCAGCATTTACTGTACAATACTGCAAAATCATTGTCTCCACCTCCTCTGCAGGTCTTACTGTTTGCTGCCCTGCTCTGGCTGTCCTGCAGTAAGGGCAATTTCACTGTTAGCCTTTTTCTCCCTGGTGTATATGGACAACATCAGAGCGCTCATGGCAGCTTGCTATTCTCAGCCACAAGCCAGGAGCTGCTGATCTACTCTGTATGCCAGATAAACAAGTCCAGACTCTAATGTATGTCGGGTAAAATCAAAGATTTTTTGAGCATGGATAGTAAAGGGGTTTAGAATAAAATAATTGACTGTTCTTCAAGCATAAGCTGCGAGTGCTGGGGATTAGTGTTAAAGAGCATTCCTTTTTTTTCCCTCCTTTTTTGATAAGCCTCTGGTTGTCAGTGTGTTTCTTATTTAATTAACACCACAGACAGTAAATCATTGCCTTGTTTCCAAATTGTGAGAGCATTACCCACTTCTAGAATGAAATCTGTTCTAGTATGAAAGGAAATCCAAACAAATGTTTGCCTCAAAATGATTATTTTACCCTAGAGACTTAATTTATACAAAATAGATTATTGGAATACAGTAAAATTCCCATTAAAACATGAGAGTCATCAATTTTCTGTTGAATGAAGCATAGCTTAAATTATGAGGATTTAATTATAGTAATGATTATAAACTTGGGGTTAAAAGGTGATTCACATTATGTGCTTGATTTTCAATTTTTTTGCTTCCTTTTCAGTATTTCTCATTAGATTCCCCTCTATATTTTCCCAAAAATCTTCCTCTTAAAAGAGTAACTGAGTCACTTTATGACTGTGACTTTGTTTTTCCAGGAGCTGGTTGAATTTTGAGGGTAATCAAATAAAACATTTTGGAAATACAAAGCAGGTCTCTGGTCAGTGCAGCAGCTCACACTTAGCATTTCAGCACCCAGGATCTCCTCAGGGATTGCTCCACAATGGTTTAAAATGCAAGCGTACCATTTTGAAAACACCTCCTATCTGCAGGCTTCCCTCCCACAAGAGCATGCTGCCTCCAGATTCCTTCCTCTCTCCTGCTGTTTCTTCTCTGGAGACCAAATGGCAGCAACGCCATGGTTTCTTAGTACATATGTTACATTTTATCACATTTGTTCCTTCTTCCCATTGCTTTGTACCCTTGTCTCTCTATGTCTGGCTTTGTCTACCCTGCCTGTGGTGAGACTGCTGGGGTGCCTGCACTGCATCCAACCTCGGGCACCCTGAGGAAGAGTCAGATCCTGTTGCCTTGACCTCACCTCATCCATACAGAGGACATAGGAAGGAGCTGGGTCATCAGTCACAGCTCAGCCTGCTGAGGCAAAGATCTGGCAGTCCCCTGCATGTGTGCCAACACACAGCTGGAAGAGAAGGAGTTGTAAGAATACAACCAGAGCCAGGCCAGTGTGTTAGCTGACATGGGATTATAGGATGATACGTTGCTAATTAAGGCTGGATGGGGCCTCAGGATGTCTGTAGTGCAGCCCCCTACTCAAAGCAGTTTGCCCAGGGCTTTATCCAGTTGGGTCTTGAAAATGTCTAAGGATGGAGACTGCACAGACTCCCTGTACATCACGTCATGGTTGAGAAAGCTTTTCTTTATATCTAGTCTAAACCTCTCTTGTTTCAATTTATGCCCACTGTCACTTATTACTGTGAAGATCCTGGCTCCTGTTTCTTGATAAGTATTGGGGGTGTGAGAGACTGAAAGAGTTAATGCCTCAAACATTATGGCAGGACATGTCCTTCATAACAAAAGCTGCAAGTTCTGCTCTGCATAAAGCAAAGCAGTGCTGGAAGCAGGGAGGCAGGGATGTCTGCCTGTCCAAGGACTTAAGATGCAGAGTTCTAATGTGGGGAAGGGGCTCACGACTACACACATAGACACGTACAGACACGTACAGACAGACAGACATGGACAGACACACACAGACACACACACACACACACACACTGGCGCCTGCGCAGAAACGTCGAGGCCCTGGACTGTATAAAAGGCACTGGCTCAGGGAGCCACATGTGCCTGCCCACGACCAGAGGCTTGCCTTGTTGTCATCATCACAGGATCCAAGGGTGGTGAGATCTTTCCTTATCTTTTTCCTGTCACCCTTTTCTTACAAAAAGCATCCACTAAGAACCCACACTACCAACCGCTTTTATGTTTTCCAAATTGTTCACATTAAAACATTTAATTGAACGTTTGGTGTCGGCTCACCTTAATTTAGCCCGAGGGGATTTACAGAACTTTAGTCGCTCTCCTCTTCCTGCTAAGATGGGGTGCGACAGGGGAGCTGCTGTGAGGTTCCTCCTGAAGCCATCTCACCTCAGCGTCTCCTTGGTCAAGTGAACCATCCCTGATCAGCTTGAGGTCCTCCACTGAACTCGCTCCAGTTTGTGGATGTCTTTACACTATGAGGGGAACCAATCCCCTCCAGATGTCATAGGAGCACTGGTTGGAAATGAGAATGGAGCTTGTGTCCACAGAAGAGACTGTGCTTGAAGTTTTCATCATGTGTTACTTGTTTAATGGCAAATAATCCACCAGTCTCTACTACCTGACAGGGAAATTGCCACTTGCACACTTGACAAGCATGGTTATATAATAAAAAACCCCATGATCATCAACATATCAGAAGTTAATAAAATATTTGCAACCATTTTCCATGATTCACAATGAGCTGTAGTCTGCTGCATTTTGGGAGGGACTGAAGGCAGAGAAAGTGAAAGGCTAAGGAGGTTTGAGGAGAAAAAAGTATGCAAAAACAGGCAGATAAGGGAGTAAAGGAGCTGGTTGGTGTAACAGGCACAGGTCAGGACCACTGTCTGGCCATGCCTGCACCTGACCAGCATAGCCTGTCCTGGCTTCTCACTAAACTCCATGTCTAGTGATTTTCCTGGGTATGGGGCTCACTGGGCTGTGTTGAGTTGAGCAGCTGAGTGCTAGGAGTGGACTAGGGGTAGGAGTGTTTCGTGCCTGTGATGCCAGAAGCTAGAGATTGGAATGTGTGTGGGTGTGTATGTTGGTGTGTGTAACTGCTCACCAACATCAAACTCAACTAGAGAGAGATCAGAGCAGCAGCTCAGCTGGTAGCTGACTGGAAAAAGAGCTGCCCAAATAAATGCTGCAAGGAAATAAAAGAAGCTAAATTAAAGTTTTCTGTTTCAAAAGGCAACAACCAACTGGCCAGTTAGTGTGACTCAGCTACAAAAAACTCCATGCTCCCTTACACAAAATAAGGGCTAAGGAGTACTAGATAAGCTAAAGACATGTGCAGTAGGAACATAGATTGGGAACTCAGTATGTTTTAGTAGAGATGTCACAAGTGTGAGAGAAAACAAATTCTTTCTGGAGGGGGACTGTCAGATAAAAATCTAAAGCAAATCAGATTTCATTAGATTTGCTTCTCACAAGATAAGTCTGATTTCTTCCTTTTTCAAAACAATATGTGCTTCCATTTCCTTCTTAGCTTCATAATACTGTGATGTAGATGCAGAGAGAAATCCATGACAGAACAGTATCTAGTGATACCTGAACTAATTGCTATGCAGAAATGAAAGTGAGCTCACATCTCTTCTCCTCATTACCTTGCAGACACCAAGGACCCATTTCCACAAGAAAGGTAGTAATTCAACTTTATAGATACCAGGTGAACTGTTTTATTAGCTACAGTGGGATTCGTTGCTTTAAGACATGAACAGAGGCCAGTGAAGTTTTACAAGACAGCATGAACTCAGTGTGACCACTGTACTCAGTTATGTTCCCTGGGCTGAGGATTTGCCTTTTTGTCAATATGTTGCCTGTGATCTAGGTTTTGGAGTAAGCAGAAAGCAAAACATTTGTAGATTGTTAATATTTTTCTCTTTAGACTTCATAATTTGTAAGTTTGTTTTTCATCTTTAATTTTGTAGTTATTGTGGATTACTAGTTTAATTTGTTTTTTCTTGTCCATCTGATATATACCACATACCTACAAATAGAAAATTCCTTATGTATGTGAGGAGGGATTTGAAGGCATTGTACTTTCATGTGTAGTGTTAAGCTGACACATTTAAAGAAAGTTGGTCGGGCACCATATTGGAATAGGCAGAAAGGTGAAACCTGAGGCTTACTTCCTCAGAGCAGGGAATACAGACAGACTGAATCCCACAGTCACAGCATTTACACTTACTTACTTTTTATTTTTTTTTAATAAGTGCTGCTCTGTTGCAGACTAACATTAAGCTAGACACATCTCTACATAGCCAGTTACCTAATTGTATTTTTACACACCCGACCCCATCTGTCACCTTTTTTTCCAGCATGCAACTATACAGTTCAAACACGATCTTAATCAGTAGAAATAGCTAGTCTTTCACTCCCATTCTACTTTTTCAAACATTAGAGATCAGATGTTAAAAGGAAAGGCGGTTCCTGAACTCTCCATCAGTCAGACAGAAAAGGACATTTAAAAACTGTTGGTGTTTGGCTCCTGAGTATTCAAGTAAACACCAGCTCCACTAATAGTTAAATTTGTAGCTGGCTGAGAGGCAGATAGTTTGTGCACATTTTGTCAAGTCAGTCCAGTCTGAAAGATAACAGAAATAATAAATCTTCTGAGTTTTGTGATCATAAGACTAATACTATAAGACCCAAACACTTCTCATTGTTCTTTTAGTCTTAATTAAAATTAAAAAATGTATAAAAATGGCATATCTGTCATCCTCAATTCATAACCATAACAAAAAAGAGAGATACATATAATTATCAATATTTTGATAGTTCTTTAATTTCTTGGCACCACAGAAATGCTTGAAATCTAAAAATGGGGACATACATTGAAAATAAGTAATTTTTTTCAGATGGATCTGAATGTGATTGTTGCTGCAAATTGATTTTACTTGTATCATTCTACTATCAAACCAACTGTGAAGACTCCAAAAGTAATAAGCATAGCTGGTAAGACTCAGATAAACCTGCTGAATGAGGAAGCTACATTTCAACCAGACAAAAGACTTTCCCAGGCTTGCAAGTAAAATTAAATTCAGTAGAATCAAGTGGAGATACCTGAATGGCAAGTGTAAGCCTGCTTTACACAAAAAGTCAGATTTTTTACAATATCAGCTTGTAAAGCTAATGTATATGAACAATCATTCCTAGCGGTTAGCAGTCTGAGAATTTAAATGTGCAGAATTACTAACTGTGTCCATAAGGAAACACGAAGTGCACAAATACCTTATGTACATACGATCTGCAGCTAAGGTAAAAGACATAATGATTACAAAAAATGGCAGATGCTTTGTTTATAGAATACTAACAAGTTAAGAAAAAAATAATTCCATTTTTAAATTCCAAGAAGTAAGTGTAGTGGAAAATATAATTATTGCATTTCTTTCTGGAAGATAGACTTATGATCATCTTTTAAAATACTGCTTGCTTTATTTTAAAAAACATATTTTAACCCTTAGTTTGAATAGCTTTTAATCTTCAAAGTGTCAGTCTTCTGAAGAACTTGCATCCTGGTTTGAGTGAATGAAATCCAACTAATCTCTCTGATTTTAGGAAGCTGTATACAGTACTATTAAAAATGTAAATTAATGTTTGTAAGAATGGACCTTCGCACTGCATGGACTGGGTGAACAACTAAAGCCCATTCCTCTCACCTCTCACCCTCTGGCAGTGCCCAGGACTTGCCCTGTAACTTCCTTATTTTATCCAATGTCTTCTTCAAAGATTGTTGGATTTTTTACTTTCTCTTTCTCCAGCCTCCATTCTACACATGACTCAAGGGTGATTAAGCAACAGAACATCACTGTGTATAGTAGGTGAGTAATTCCACCATCGGCAATTTCCCCACAGCTCCCAAGAACCTGTAACCAGATGGTGACTGATTATTGTCTATAGTATCAGCTCTCTCAAAAAGTCTTTTTCAATGGTGTTCCCACCAGTTTCTCAGATTCACCTCATAAAGACAGGTTCCAGTTTGGGAACCTCCCTACTCACCTTGCCAATGTTAATAATTGATTCAGCTTTTCCTTTGAAATCAGTTTTCTTTCAAATGATCCCTATATTACCTCTTGGTCTCACCAAAACCTTATCAGTCTGTGTGCTCCTTAGTCTGTACCTTTCTGTAAGCCTCAGGCTTACCTAAGACAAGATTGTTTCAACTAATTCTTTTAATTCCTTTTTAACTGTAATCCTCACTTTAATTCTTCAGGTACTCTTATGACATTTTTCCTGTGTTTTCACTCTTACAAGACTGTTGAATGTGAGTGTTGACTATGCTCACACAAGATAATGCTCATCTATTTATTTTCTCATAGTTACATCTGAGAATGTGTCCTGTGCACTACCTATGTGTTCCCATAGGAGTTTCCCATTGGATTTTTATAAATTGCTGCTCCAGGAAACTATCATTGTCTCTCATCAATTCTTCATGTCCCAGCATGACCTTGATCCAATCTGTATTGCATATTTTTGGAATGCCTGTGCTGTACAGGCACCAAATAAGGAAAACTTTCAAAATTCATTCAGACTATTTGTTTTATGTTTATAAAAAACTTGGCCATATATTGCATACAAAAAGTCCTTTTTTCAAGCAACTGAGCTCAGGCCTACTTATTAAGTCCATACTCTCTGTTACTACTTTGTTAGCTCTCTGTGCTACTCTATGAGCACAAGATATTCAGCTCAGCTGTGTTATGAAAGGCATTAATGCTTTGCATAAAAGCAATATATTCTGTTAATGTCTTCTCAGCTTTTCACAAAGATCTTTGCAATCATTAATGAAATTTGTCTTTTAGATGAGCTGAAACCTTTTTATCTCCAGTGTGATGTTCATAATATTCTAGCTACTGTAACTAATTTTGTTAGAGCTAAACGTGTTGTGGAATGTGAAGTGATTATTTTAATCTGAAGTAAGAATTAATGAATTTTAGAATATTTTTTCTTTGACTAAAAATATAATTTAACATAATTTTAAGACAAACATGACATTGTATGCAAATTCACATTGCATGTAGTTCATTCTCTGGTATTTATATTAAATATTGACTGGGTATGATTCAGCAGTCTTACTTGCATTTCAGGATGAAACTCAAGAGCTTAAACTGTGAGTCAAGAAAATGTAACCAAGCTCAAGTAGAATTCTGCCTTTAAAAACTACCTGTCATATACTGTGTAGATTATATACTTCTGGTTGTTTAATCTCTTAAAACATATTCTTCAGTGGCTAGATAGTTTCTATTGAAGCCCAAAATTTGACAAAATAATTAGAAAATTTACTGTTACAGCTGTGATGAAACACAGGTTTCCCATTCCACATTTCTTAGATTGAGCAAGGTGTCATTTAATGGTTCTATGCATGTTTGGTTTGCTTTCCTTTTCTTTTTGTAATAAGGATACCATGTGCAGCAAGAAGCATCCTAACAAGGGTGCATTTCTAGCAGAGAAATGGAAGCTGAAAGGCTGTTGTAGCAGGCATTGGTAAAGTTTAGCCTAGCATAGTGTGTACATGTTCAAACTAAGAAAAATTAAAAATAAATCCTATTTCTTCCACAGGTAGTGGGAAAGACTGCTAAGATGGTCAGAAGAAGAAAGTGCCTGTTTTGCCAAGAACAGACCAGATACATAGGCCTCTTTTGTTTAATGAAATAAGGAAAGGAGTGATATGAGTGTACCCTACAGATACTTAGGTCAGTTATCCATTAGGGAAGGAGAGCAATTAAAGGTGAAGGATGAAACTGAAATAAGACCAGCAGGGATTAAAAAAAGTCAGGAATAAATACGGTCTTGTTAGTAAAAGACTCCTAACTATGAGAGAAACAGTCTAGAGCACTTTTCAAAGAGCAGTCTTCTGCTTTTAACTTAAAAGCTTGGTAATTTTGTAGGAGGGATTATCTGAGATGTGATAGGTGGCACCAGCCACTTCCCCCAGAAGTTATCTTTCATTCCTTCAATCTTATGGTTTTCTTTCCTAGCAGGTTATCAGCTGGCTTAATATCAACATCATATTTTTATTTATAATGTATGGTCCTTCTTTAATATTCAGTGACTCTTTAGGAGAGAAACATTAACGGGACTATTTTAGATATCCCATGAGCAACCCCATGTTCTCCATAGTTCTTGTTCAAAATACACACCTTCTTTTTGTGGAGTTAATTCTTAAAAGCATTCATTATTTGCCGTCTTTGGTGGGCAGATTTCCTACTCTCATATGCTTTTAGCTGGCTCATTCATGAAATGGAACAGCCTCTGCCATTTAACAAGGATCAGCTGCTTGGAAGTCTTATTGCACTGTTTCTTCTACTGCAGTCTCCTAATCAAAAACTCCTTTTAGCTTATTCAAAAATTCAAAATTCTTTGGTTTGACATGCTATCCAGAGGTTAACTGTAAGGATGTGAAGTAAAAAAAAGATATTCTAACAATGAATTTCATGTGTCCCTTAAGCCTACTTGATGTTTCTGTCACAATTTTTAGGTGGTGTTGCAAACTCATTTGACCGTATGTCATAAAAAATTTACACTGTGTACATTCGTCTGTGGTATTATGACACATAATTGAAAAAAATACTTCTTTATTGTATCACTTGAAATAATGTGTAGTGCATAAGTATTAAACCAGCAAACAAAGAAATCTACAGGCAACTGTATCCATTTCAGTATTTTAAATATTCTAACTACATCTGTCTTCTTTCAGCTGCAGTCCTAACCTTTGCACAAAAATAAAGTTTAGATTAGGATCTAAAATCATGTATAAGCACCATGTAACTTAAATAAACTAGAATATGACTAGAAAAGAAACAACAACAGCTGCACCTAAGTAATCATTATATACAGAATATATTCAGAATAAATTGTCTAATCTGGTGGTCAACAAGCCTGCCCAATTTTTTACTACTCATTGCCTGACTTTAAAAGAAATCTCTCTGATTCCTTGCTCCTGACAGTAACACTCTCCAGACCATTCCAGGTAAATCCTTCAATGCAATGAGGATTGCCAGGTGTTACTAAATTAAATGCAAACAGCATCACATCTAAATGTGTGAAGTAGCATGAAAGAAGATATTGTCACATAAAGGAGAAATACAGAATAGAAGATAGTCATCATTTGCTTGCAATACTTTGAGGATATATTGTCTTGAGACTGTATTAATATATCACTGTTGTGTCTTTATCAAGGCAAGTTTTTGAATGCATAGAATCCATAAGTCCAGTTTTTCACCTTTCTTTATTGTACTTGACATGTTTGATGGTGTTCATCACTTTCACAATTCCACTGATACTCTCTACTGCATGTCTCCATAAATTTGTCTGATACACATACCATCTACAACTGCAGCAGTAAAAGGTGTCACTGGCTAAGGAAATGTGCCTTCTATAAATAGTAGTTATATTTCTCTTTTCTCCTACATTGTCCAAAAACTTTTTTATTATCTGCCACAGCGCATAGTTTAGTAATTCCAAAATTAGAATATTCTTTTTGACAGACTAGATAAGGCTGTCACTTTTCTAAAAGAAAAATAAACTTAATTAATATTTCATTCTGCATGTTGAACAAGGGGAGCACCTTTGAAACCTTGTGATTGGCATGTCTTCACAGGAAAGACAAAAATAAACTTGATTCAGTACACTCTGGCTACATTACTTTTTGAGTATTTTTCCTAACCAGATCTACTTAGAAAATTTCAGACACAACTTTGTTTTTCCATGTTCCTCTCAGTTTATTTGTATGTTTAATTGGCAGAGGAGACCAGAAACAATTTTAACTAGGCACTTCAGAAAAGTTGATTTTCCATTTTTAAATTACTCTAGTTCTGGAACTGTGATTCATTCGGGTGACTTTTACACAGCCAGGAGCATGGAAAAGGAGCTTCACAAAGATGAGACTGTACAATAGTTGCAGTGATTAAAGGATCAGGAAACTAAACAGAAACTGTATGTATATGTGTGTGTGAGAGAGTGTATTGACGAGACTTCACAACCTCTTTCATGTTATCTTAGCTCTGCAGGAAAGTAAACTAAACTCTGCTGGTAGTATTTCCTCTCTCACTCTGTATATATATCCAAGATAATTTGTTTTCGATACAGGCAATTATCTGTTTTACTGTTTTTAATAAGAAAATCAAATCTAGAGCCATAGATTAACAAGTGTTTTATGCCTTCTGCATTATTACTGTTTCACACAACTACAAAGACAAATATTGCACAATGTAAGCTCTTTAGTTGAGCCTGGACAAGATAAATCCTTAATTTTAAATCTGGAAAAAATCCTACAAGTCATCCACTACACTAATGAGACAACAGCACTGAATGAGTTTGAACTACTGTAAGAACAGTATACTTTCCAGGATTTTATAATAAATTCTAACATATTAAGAAAGAGCTTTTCATTTTTGTAGCTGAATTTTGTGAAGAAAAAGTACTAGGCAATTTGATTGACTAGGAACAGATTTTCATTTCTATAATTTCCTACAAAAATCCATATGCACTTTGTTGTATGTAATAATAAAAAGCATTCACTGCGTTCACTATAAATGACATCAAGTTTTACTTCTCTTTGTTTTCCTTAGTGGCCATTTCTTGTAGTTCAAACAGATTTGCAAGCACTGTGTAGTGACAGTGTAAAAGTTAGTGCTGAATGTCTTTCCCTTCTCCATTCCCTCACTGCAGCAGTTCAAATATTTGTACTGAAATATGTCACATCTATTCTTGGGCAAAAGAGGGTTTTTTTGACATATTTGAACATTGCCAGCTCAAGTAATTTTTTATGAGCATGGGGAAAAATGACTTTAATTAAGTAAAAGTTTCAATTTATTTTTGCATTCCTATCTCAGAATTTGTATAAAGGTTTAAAATTGTCAATCTTTGTCATACTTGGTGCATACTAAGAAGAGGATGTGGGCTCTGTATCACTGAATGCACATGTATCTGTAAATGGCAGCTAAGGAAATATTTTTCCCAATGGTCTCTCTAATCCCAGGAGAGATGTTGAGCAGCAATAGCAAGGTCTCTGTGGATGAGTGAAAGAATATATTTGTTGAGCACCCATAGCTCTGACCAGCTAGACATTTTCAGTCAGTACAATTCATAGCCTCTCATCCTTCTCAGATTTTCCAGTTTGGTCTGGTGATAGCAATATATGGGAACTGAAGCACTGATGAGTCCTCATCGTCAGTGTACTACCCAGGCACACAGAAAAGGTGAGAAAGCTCATATAGTAAGGCAGCATTAAAAAATTCCACACATTAAAATTCCTGAACCCAAATATAAGCCTGTCTGGTTACCTAGATGTTATGGTTTAAGGGTTACCAGCCTGAAAAGAAGAATTGGTGGTGTCTGTAGGACCCTGGGGGGTCCAAGATCACTACTGTTCCCTCCCCTTTCCGGACACAGTCTATAAAACAATTAGGTTTTCGCGGGCTTTTCCTGGTTTCGTGGACAGCTTCCTGTCGCATCTCGGGGCAGCTGGGGCTACCTCCATGTGCTCGGCAGCATCCACCACCATCCGCTCCTGGCACCACTGCGGTCCCTGGTGATGAGTCAGTCACAGCGGTCACGGTGGCCACAAGACACTGCTCAGACACTTCCACTTGGGACTACTGGGATCGGGTTTTGTATATAGTTAAATATCCTTTGTACCATATTAGTTCCCTTTTCCTTTTCCCCTGTTGATTTTCATTAAACTTGTTGCAGTCTTAACTTCCAACCTTGTGCGAAGCATTTCTTTTTTTTTTTTTCCTCTGTTCCCTTTTCTTAATCCTCCCCCTGGGAGGGTAGGGGACAAGTGAGAGAAAATCCTGCTCTCTCTCTCTCTCCAATCCTTAAACAGAGACAGGATAATTGGCACCCAAACAGGGACAAGTTTGAAAATTAATTTTTATTATTATTTTCCCCAACGAGACAAGTTGGAAGTTAATACTACAATGTCTCTCACAGCTGTGCTTCTGCGAGTCCTGTTACAGGATGTTTTTGTGACCTCTGTTAATTTTGTTCTGGTGTCTGTCATGCTGACTTGCCCTTTTTCCATGTTATACTGCCATGTATTTTGGACCGTGATGAATGCGGGCTTGAGTTGGGTTAAGGCTTTCCCTGAGTACCTTGGCCGCTACGTCATGAATATGCATTTAAAGAATGATTCGATTCCTTTGACTGGCAAGCTTGAGACACAGGG
>NW_010190296.1:0-16499 GCF_000695765.1 Mesitornis unicolor
GGTGGCGCAGATGGAGTCATTAATTCTTCTCTGAAGACAGTGGGGGGAACGGCGGCCACAAGTCTGTGGGACTGCCGAGCGCTGCTGGGTAGGGAAGGGGAAAAGTTGCCGTGCAGTCCCTGCGCAGCGGCGGCGCAGGGGCCATGGCGGCGGAGGCGGTGGGGCAGGATTGTAACACTTGTTGAATACCCGCCACGGCTTTCTGTTCTCACGGCACCATCGTAAAAGCTTCATTAGCAGCAATTTGCTATATTTTATCCCTTTTCCTGACTCCAATTCATCATATTCCGGGTCGTGCAAGTCTGGGTAAATCCTCATTCCTTCTGCAGCCCCTGCTTCCTCCGTTTCCGTGGGCAACGGTACAGATGCCGGATCTAATGGCGGACCAGAGGGTTCAGCTAACCCAGACTCAGGCATCTCTCGGGGTACCGGAGGGACAACGGAATCGGGACTTACGGGGTTAGAACCAGAACCTCCCAGGAAAATTGACAATTGACAGTTGAAGATCCTCCACCCCAAAAATCACGCTCATAAGCGGGAAAAATGTGTTTATCAGTAGTGGCTTCATAGGGGGGTGGAGATGCAGGTGTTTTTGCCTCTGACTTGTTATTACCATCAGAATCACGCAATTCATCATGGGCTTCCTCTAATGTTTGCCGGAATGCTGCTTTAACTGCTGCCTCTGAAGAGACTGCTGTCAGCATTCCTTTGATCTTTTGCCAAGTCGGTGCCAACCGCATTGCTTCTTTACGACCGACTGTTACAGAGTCCCAAAGTTCTCCGCCCAACATATCCCAATGTTCTATATCAAATAATTGTGAGGTAGATTGTAAAAATCCTTTCCTTCTTCCCCAACTAAGAAGGATCTCTATTTCTTCTCATTTTAATTCAGTCTCTGTTTTCAGAGCAATCTGCAGCAAAGTTTTTACCGCTGCTTTTTCCAGTGCAGATGCTGCACTTACCATTCTGCTGCTGTTCCAGTGCTGTAGCACTGCTACTTCTTCACACAGGTACCCACGATTCCCTGTCTCTCTCGGACAGCCCGGCTTACCTCTGCCGGCACGGCAGTCCTCGCCTTTTCTCTCGACTCCCGGAAAATTCTTCACAGAAGATACCACATTGAGGTCACCATATGTTGGGGTCCATGCGAGGAACGGACTACAGCACACCAGTATGATGCTCTGATAGCCATTTTAGTACACACAAAGCAAGGATTTTATACATTTCCAGCACTCTATGTTTGCGTCTATCTGACTGTTAATTGGCTGCATGCGCTACCCACCCCGGCTAAGCTAATATATAATTGGTTAAAATTTCTCTGTCTCCAGTCTATTTTGCTGTGTTCAGTGTCTTCTTTATCTTCTTTACTCCCCTGCCAAGTTTCTATTTTGAAGCACTCAAGGTCGTTCCCATCTCACAGCTGCATGCCTCCTGTCACATATTCTCACCCAGATTTTTACTGTACTCTTCGTTTCTTGTCCCATCTCGATCAACTGAGGCAGTTACAGTGTTTCTATGGCCCAGGCCTCTACAGTAGATTCAACTCACACTTACTGTATTGAATAAGGCAATACACTACAGAAAATACATATAAAAATACATTTTCAGTTTTTTGAAGGACTTATGCTATTCTTGAAAAGCTTTTTTATGTCTTTTTTCTTTGATAAAAAACATCCACTCTTGGCTTCCTACTTGTTCTTTAAAAAATTTAGATGTTAATTATACCACATGTGGAAAAAGCTCAAAGACATTATGTTACCGAAGCTTTGAGGAAACCAAATAAACCCATTTCTGTCTAAAGCACCATCAAGGGAACTGAAACAAGTGTGTGTCAGGATGTTTAATATTATAGCCTAGGGGGATATAACACTTGCTATATGTGGGAAGTAAACAGCAGGGCTTTTCACTAAAAAATGAGACAGAGGAAAAACTTGTGATCAGAAAACAGAAAACCATATTGGTGATCAGATATAAATATAAGAGCTTTTCCACAAACTCAAGCTGTGCCTTTCCCAACTAAAATCTCGTATTAATTTTTGTGAGACTGTTTTTTGTTCTGTACCGAGAAAGAACTGAGAAAAACAAAATTTGTTGTTCTTTTCCCAGAGAGTGTCTTAGTGGCAAAACTCTTGCCATGTTTTTCATTTAAACCAAAACACCAAACTATTAGCTGATTCATCCTCTATTATATTACTTAAATTAACAGAGCAGAAAATGGAAGCCTTCAAAAATTCAATTGAAAGTATACTATTAATTGGAGGGTATTCTCATGATTCCTAAATTAACAAACCAGATTTTTTTCAGATGCAATTTCTGTGTATGGTTAAGTTATATTCTTGCCTACTCATTTAATTTTTATTTAGTTTTGAAATTATCTTCTGTGTCAACCCACCAATGGAGTCTTATTCCCTCACCCAAGACTTACATTACAATAGGTAGAATGTTCCAGAAGGAAATTTTCTAGAAAATGATTTCACACTTCTGTTTTCATTCTTTCTTTCAAACAGTTATTAGGCTATTTTATTCCAGAGATATTGACTTGACAATAAAGACAATAAGCTATGTTGGTATCCTCTTTTAATGGGTATAAAAACAGGAATTCGTATAAAGTATTTCAGGTGAAATATAACTGTAATTTAGATTTGTGTCTCAAACTGGTGAAAATTTTATAAAATTACCATCTAAGGCAGCTTAATATTACTGATTTCAGATATTAACCTTTTGTCAAGAAAAAAGTTATGCATTTTTATAATACAGCTTCATTTGTGTGTCCAGGAATTTCCTCATGTGTCAGCAGGGAAAAACTCAGAAGGTCTTATTCTCTGTCTACAACATAATAGATTCAATAGCCTTTTCCAGGCTACTCTTGTTCTCACTTCAGCCTAAGTGAATTATGTGCAAATGGTTTCTGTGATACAGAAGCTAGTAGCCAGTCATGGAAGCCAATAATAATTTATCTAAGTTCTTAAATAACTGCATTTTCTCAGAACCTTGGAATTATCACTTCATTGTAGTCAAGAGGTATTAAGGTCAAAGAAGGATTTTATCTATGGTCTGCTCAGTTTTCTGAGGTAGCTTGATTACTTGGAAGTGATAGCTAGTAGTGAAAAATAATTTTTCACCAAAGTCAATGAGATTTGAAAGGGCAGTCATTGTACAAATCCTTTTTTGATTAATAGTGATCAATGTTTAGGTCTGAGTAATTTTTAATTAGTTTTCCAGTTGTATTCATAGCTAAGGAAGTACACAGGGAAGAAGATGGATTGAAGTGCAGCCTGGACATGAGTTTTCTCTACATTCTTGAGGAAGACAGAAATTAGAGAAATATACCTGTCCTTAGAGTATTGCTGTTGGATGACACTATGTCAGAACTCAGTTGATGAGTTTACTGAATTATATTTTTGAACTGTGAATCTTGTCAGCTACTTTGGATTTTGGATTTCTTGCCAGGAGTTCAGAATATTGTTGTGGTAGTTCCTCACTTGCAGGTAAGTTCCTTCCTGAATCTAGCCTGTCTGCAATAGACATAACAATAGTATATACTTCATGACATACAGGACCGAATAAAAAAGCATGGCTTTAGTGCTGAACATGTTCATTATGCCAACTAAATACTAAGGAGAAAATTTTTGGTTCCAATAAAAGCTACCTTTCCATATGGGCAACAAAAAACCTGCTATAAATCAAATAAAGATAAATAAACAAATAAAGGCAATATAATTGTTGTATTTATGAAGACTTGAAGTTGTAATTCAATATTTAAATTAACAAAACTGGTTGCAACAGCATCTGGGATTAAAAAATTGCTAAATCCTATGACATTTATTCCTTCTAATAAGTAGACTGAAAGATTACATTGTGTCTTGGAGTAGCAAAAAGAGCCCTGCTCATAGCAAAAATATTTGAGTGGTTTTTGCTTATCAGTGATTCACTGAAGATTACAGCATTTTTTTTTAATTACATTGTGAATATAATCCACCTTCCTTTAAAATGATTAATTTTAGTTCTTTCATTCATTCATTCTCCTTGATTACTCTTTTTCTTTATTGTGATCAATGGTTCTTACTTTGTCTTTAAAATAAGTAGAATAGGAAACTATGTTAGGATGTAGATTCTCCATTCTGTTATAACTGCTTTGATAGCACAAATGATGCTAAATAAGACAATGTGGATGAGTGTCTGACTGCATTGAATTGCTTAATTTAGGATAGGCACCATAGACTGCTACCAGAATAAATCTAGGATCATTAGTCCAATTGCTCTATAGTGATAACTGCTTGAATGAACATTTCAGACAAGGAACTGATGCAAATACAATCTGAATTAAATGAGCACCACAGTCTCCAGAACCCAAAGCAGTACAAGTGAGTATACTTTAATACCGAGATTTTGTTGATGTGTCCACACTTATGTGTGAAGACTGGAAATAGTATTTGAAAGTTTTTAGCTTATTTTTCTTTTCTTAGTCACTATACTGACATATCATTTTCCATATTACTTCAGTATCTGCAGATAGATGCTTAATGAGATTTGGAAGCAAGTAAGGGAGGAAAGGCTGCATATGCTAATTGCTGAAAAGACAAAGTGAACAAGCTAAGGACTTACACCTGTATTAGAAAAATAAAGACTTGAAAAGTGTGTGTGAGTGGGTCTGTGTATATATTATCATTTTGTATATTTTATATATATATATATAAAATGAATCTCTTTTTTTGTATATCTGAGTAGGAAAAAAAAAAGCTTTTAGCTCCTGTAATGTATTGTGAAGTATCTGACCTCCTAAATGGGTTCAAGTGTAACTTACTGTTTCCCATCACAAGGTCACTGCTGTATTTAAGAGCCCTGAGAAAAAAAAGATAATTGATTGAGCTGATCTATGTGCCTTGTTCATCTCACTAGGGCTATTTCTCAGCTGCCCTGGGTTAATCACCAAGTCCACAGCGTGCTGATGTCCTCTATTACATCATAATTAGAATACAGCAGGCAGAGATGGGGAAAGCTGGTGATATTATTCATATTTTCTTCTAAGGAGCCAGATGTTGCCAAATAGATTTCATTTTATTCTATGACAGCTGCAATAATAGTCTCCATGTGCACAGAGCTGATAGTGACATCGATAACGGTGTAAGGAAAGTGAAGTGAGGCATGCTTCTTAGCTAGTTAATTATGATTATTCATTATTGTGGATCATCTTATCTTATTTCACAATTATAGTAGATTGGGGAAGGATTTAACATATGCAAATAGAAAACGCTTAAAATATAATTTTGCAAAAGTTGAATTACATTCTCTAATGTCAAGGCTTTGCAGTATGTTGCTTATGCATAGTTAACAGTTTTGATTTTTCTTAGGACATAAAGTTTTCTATTTGGTAACATAGCTAAGAGATGCTATATATCAAAGCTCTGTTTGCTATTACTGAAGCTGAGACATTGTTTCTATTCTAAATTTATACTTTTAAACCAGATACCACTGTGACAAATACCATGATATCTAGAGGAAGACTGCAGTTTCTAAAATGCATTTGAATTTTGCATAAACTACAGTTAATATTTAACTTTGATGGATAATAAAATAAGGAAGATAACAAACTGTGGAAGGAACGAAACCAATTCTACCTCTGGAGTTGGAGTGGCAGACAAAAAATATATCTTACATTTGAATCTAATTATTATATTGCAAATATTCATTGATATTTTAACATTAGAAAACTTTTTCCACAATATTAATATCTTGCAAAAACTGTTACTCTGTACTTTCAAAGTAAAATATTAACAGCAAATTAAAAGCCAATGTTTGGCAGAATATCTCATCCTATAAAAATTAATACATATTATTGACTGCATAATTCAGAGTATTTAGAAATATGTGCAGCTGTATTGAATTGTTATACATGTTATTCTTGCCTTAGAATCTAAATATATGCATATACAAATATATATGTATACAAACGTACACATATGTACGTATATGAAATCTAATGGCACAAATTAAAAGGAAAATATTTGTGTAGTATTATATCCCTAAAAATATTGAAAGTTACTGAAAATTTTAATTGCACTGCATGCTCAAAAAAACATTTTGGTTTGTCTCTATTAATCAGATTAAGAATATTCCTGAGTTCAAACAGTCTCAAGCATATCTTAGTGTTCCTTTTGTTCTGACTGCACTCTATGTCTGCAATGGATACAAAAGAAAATAAAAAAACCTACAATCTTATTCCTATGAGTGACAAAAACAGAAAAACAATAGGTGGGGTTCTTTTTGAAAATTTGTGGGTTTTGGCGTATTTTCTGTTGCTGCTATCATTGGGTTTTTTCCTCATCAGTGGTTAAAGAAAAAGCCTATGCTGACTAGCTCAGGTAATGATTTCAGAGTGAGAACAAATTTAACATATGGCTATGCTTAAAATCATCAATCTCATGCTTTGTATTTCCTGAGGATCATTTCTCTGTAGATAAACTTTTTTAGTACTTCTGACATGTAATGACTACCTGTCCTGTTATCTTTGCTTGTCTCTTGAAGTGAGATGACTCCTGCTCAATTTGTTCAAAATTACTCCTTGCACAATTTATTTAGAATAGCACTTCAGTAAAAAAGATAATTGAAAGAAAAAAGCAATGAAATAGAATTTTCATTCAAGAATATTTTTCCAGAGTTTTGTTGCTTCACCTTTTTTTAACTAAGGTTTTGGCCTGGGTAAATGCTTCATTCAGGTGTAAATAAATAAAGCTATGACCCCATCTTTAATATAATTCTGTTAACTCTTTTCTCAGGTCATTATCTACCACCACCTGGCCAACACTCTTCTGAGTCCTTATTAATAAATTACCTTCACAAAAATATGTCATGGCCTAGGTAAAATAAACCACACCCAACTAGAGTCCCATAGCACAAGGCAGTGTATACCAAAAATATTTTTTTTAACTTATACTGCTAAAATTAATGACTGTAGGTAATTGCTAGACATGCACAGTGTAGTGAATAAAATCAGTAAGACAATTTTGCTGAATAAACAGACTCTTTTTTGATCAATGCAAGATTTCATCAATCCATTTAGATACCTGTATGCCTATGTAAAATAGCTGTTGATTATTTGTTGTGGAAGTTATTAAATATGTGATTCATGTTTGTCATTTCCAATATAAGCACAAATGTACAAATCAGTTTCATAAAAATGAAGTTAGATTATGATATAAATTCAGACATAATTCCCAGGGAAAGTCCAAGAACACTTGGTAGCTAATCAAAAGTTCCTCTTGAAGAATGAGGTCAGAAATCTTCATGAAGATAAAAATTTGATTATTAGGTGCTATCCTAATGGAGGCAGATATCAGATCACTTTGAGAGATACTGTAGTTACTATAAGCAAATATGTGACAACAACAATAAAATGTATTATCACTTTTCAATTACCTTGCATACATGATGTGTCATATTAAACAAAAGTGACAGACATAAGACCTTTAGCTGTGTTATTAATGTGTGCAGATAGTTACTTCTGTGCTCCAGAGTGTTGTTTCAGTCATTAGCAACCCCTTCAAGTGCAGAATTCTTTTCCCATCATCACTACCATTTTGAATAGTGTTATTACAAATAATTCTGTTTTTTCTGATTCTCCAGTTATAAACAGAATGTTTTAATTGTGCATTTGGCCACTGCCTCTTCCTAGACTAGCCATTTTGCCTTACTGTGGAATCATGACATGAAGACCATGAGCCATTTGATGCTCACTCACAACTGCAGTAGGACAGTCAAAAACCAGCTGAACTGATTTTCTTATTTAAAAATCACATTAATACAAAGAGGTGACCATTTATCAAATCTCCAGATACCCATGTGAACTGTTCATCACCAGTTGAATTTTTTTATGGATAAATATTATAATTATAAGAAAATTTTTTTTCTAAATACTCCTGCTAGATGCTACTCCTGCTATTTTGAATTTATGTCACTTTCTATCTGTTCAAGCAAGGATAACAGGACAGGTAGTCATTCCATGTCAGAAGTACTAAAAATGTTTAACTACAGAGAAATGATGCACAGGAAATATGAAGCATGGGACTGATGATTTTAAGCATAGCCGTATGTTAAATCTGTTCTCACTCTGAAATCATTACCAATAGAAATACAAATATAATATATGATTTTGTATCAATATCTGTATCTAAGGAACGAATCTGAAATTTCTATCATTTTTAACACTCTTTGGATTTCAATGGACCTAGTGATACTAAACTTCATTTTAAATGGTTTCTCACTGAAATTTAATGCTGGTTTAAATGCAAATAATGGATTATGTGATTCTTTTTCAATGTTTCTATGTTTATGCATGTATACATAAATGCATGCATGAAACACTTTTTATTTTGCACATCACATCACATTTTAAACTGCTAAAAAGACAGTAAAATTGCAGAAAATTCAGAAGAAAAAAAACAGATTATAGAAAGTTTGAAAAATTCTGAGAAAAGATAAAGATGACAGGGTCCATTCTAAGAGAGAGTAAATCTGTCTGTAGTGCTACAAAAGCCTTGCACAATGTTTATTGAACAAAAATGATCAGTTGTTAGAGATGATAGAAGAAAGGCTAACAAGCTCTACAAGAAAAAATATAGAATCATAGAATGGTTTGGGTTGGAAGGAACCTTAAAAATCATCTAGTCCAACCACCCCTACAGATATGTAGGTTTGCACTATGAGTAAAAATTTACTGGTCAAAATTTGCAGTATTGAATTCAGCACTGAACCTGGACAAGGTGGAGAAGCAAGCCTGTGTGAACCTCATGAGGTTCAACAAAGACAAGTTCAAGTTCCTGCACCTGGACCAGGGCAACCCTCGGTGTCAATACAGGCTGGGGGATGAAGGGATTAAAAGCAGCTCTGAAGGGAAGGACTTGAGGGTACTGGTGGATGAAAAGCTGGATATGACCCAACAACGTGCACTGGCCACCCAGAAGGCCAATTGCGTCCTGGGCTACATCAAAAGAAGCATGACCAGCAGATCGAAAGAGGTGATTCTGCCCCTCTACTCTGCTCTCGTAAGACCTCACCTGGAGTACTGTGTCCAGTTCTGGAGCTCTCAATACAAGGACATAGAACTGTTGCAGTTTGTCCAAAAGAGGGCCACAAAAAGGATCAGAGAGTTGGAGCACCTCTCCTGTGAGGACAGGCTGAGACAGTTGGGATTGTTCAGTCTGGAGAAGAAAAGGCTGCAGGGAGTCCTTATAGGGGCCTTTCAGTACCTGAAGGGGGCTTACAAGAAAGCTGGGGAGGGACTCTTTTTGGGAAGCATAGTGATAGGACAAGGGGCAATAGTTTTAAACTAGAGCAGAGTGGATTTAGATTACACATTAGGAAGAAGTTCTTCACTATGAGGGTGGTGAAATACTGAACAGGTGTCCCAGTAACATGGTGGAGGCCTCATCCCTCTCTCATTCAAGGACTGGCTTGATGGAGCTCTGAGTGACCAGCCAGCAGGCTGCTGGAGGTGATTCTCTGCCCCTCTACTCTGCTCTTGTGAGACCCCACCTGGAGTACTGTGTCCAGCTCTGAAGTCCTCAGTACAAGGACATGGAACTGTTGAGACAGGTCCAGAGGACGGCCACAGCATCTGAGGGCTGAAGCACCTCTCCTATATGGACAGGCTGAGGGAGCTGGGGTTGTTCAGCCTAGAGAAGAGAAGGCTGCAGTGAGACATTGCAGCCTTTCAGTACTTAAAAGGGGCCTACAAGAATAATAGGACAATCTTTTTAGCAAGGTCTGTTGTGACAGGACAAGGAGTAACGGGTTTAAACTAAAGGAGGGTAGTCAACCATTCATGGTTGCCCAGGACTATGTTGAGATGACTTTTGAATATCTCCCAAGGACAGAGACTCCACAACTTTCTTAGGCAACCTGTGCCAGTGCTCAGTCACCCTCACAGTAAAATAATATTTCCTGATGTTCAGGCAGAGCCTCCTGTGTTTCAGTTTGTGCCCATTATCTCTGCTCCTGTCACTGGACACCATTGAAAAGAGTCTGGCTCTGTCTTCTTTGCACTCCCCCTTCAAATATTCACATACATGTATAAGATCCCCCTAAGCATTCTTTTCTCCAGGCTGAACAGTCCCACCTCTCAGCTTTTCCTCATAGAAGAGATGTTCTAGTCCATTCATCTCCTTTGTGGACCTTTGCTGGACTTCCTCCATTATGTCCACGTCCTCTGTCTTTGTTCTTCATATCCCCAGTGAGCCTTCCTTGATGATGACTGTAAGGTTCAGTGGAGCACCTCTTCTCAGTGGCTCCTCTGTCACTTGGAGGAGGAAGTTATCGTCATAGCACTCCAGGAACCTCCTGGACAACTTCTGTCCTGATGCATTGTCCCTCCAGCTGATGTTGGGGTGTGTGAGGCCTCTCATGAAGATCAGAGCCAGTGACAATAAGGCTGCTCCTGTCAGTCTTTAGAGAGCCAGATCTTCCTATTCTTCCGGGTCAGGTGACCTTCAGCAGACACCTACTATAATATCACTTTTGCTTTGCTCTTCAGTCCTAATCCATAAACTCTTATTTTGCTCCTCATCCATCCCCAGGAAGATTACCATGCACTTAGTTCCATCCACTCCAGCTGCTGTCTCACAAAAAGGGCAACTCCTTCTTCCTTGTCTTCCTCTCCTTTTATTCCTAAAAAGCCTGTTTCGTGCTTGAAAGTCTCATCTGTTCTTTGCAGCAAATACAGCCTAGCCCTACACACCACTCATTTTATCTTGTCTTAGCTTTGGGACCAAACTGTGTATCTCTATTCTGAGTGCCTATACAGTTTGCAGAATGGGATTTTATGACAGCTGATAGAGATTTCTTTACTTGTATCTCAGTTTTTCCTTGAAGAATTTCACAACCCCTGCACAGGAAGCAAAATTTGCTGTTGGATCATGCTATACCATAAAGAGAACTCTGCTGTATCCTGCCAATAATTTCTAGGCAAATTCCAGATTCATTTTCTTTGCTACTTATGAAACAGTATTTTATTTAAGAGCTTTGAGAGAAATGGCTTTGTTTGTTTAATCATTTGCATGCTACAGTGTTTACTTCTTGATCTGTAGTAACAAGAAAGGCTTTGCATCTGCTTATAGCACGTATAATCACAGAAGCAGAACTTTTTCTTTCTTAGCTTCTGCTTTTTCTTGTCTAGATATTTCCTCCCCCTCCCCAGCACACACACATTGCAGTTCCATTTGGAATATACTTTATACCACTTCCTGTCTTAGCATACAGCAAGTATATTTAATCCTTATGTAGCTGGTATTATTTTCTTTTCTTCTGTAGTAAGAATCTTTCCAAGTAGAGCACAGTAGAGTGTGACAAAACAACAGACCTTAATATGGTAAATGTGAGAAGAGAGCTCATATTCACTTACAGTGAGATGATTTATTGAGAGGTTTCAATGAACTAACTTCTTTTGCCATAGGTTTGAATCTTATTACCCTAGGTTACAGATTGGTTTGAAAGATCTCCAATAACTGTCAAGGCAGTGCAGCTCTATCAAAGACTTTGGAATGTATCCTTCTAACTTTATGAATGTCTCAGTGGAGCAACAGTTAAAGAATCCCGAAATTTTATGAAGCAATATTTCAAGGATTTGCCAGGCTAAAATTTTGAGCTTGATTTTTTTCCCCACTGTCTTGGCCTCTGAACAGTATGATATAAAATACTGTTTTGAAAAGGTAGAGTTCTAAAGACATTTTGTAGATGCAAATAATTACACAAGCTTTTCAATGACTAAGAATTAAACCCTGCTCTCTTTCAGAGAATAAATACTCAGCCTTGGTAAAAGACAGCTGACTCATATCCCTGAATCAATGTGCACTCACATACAGTGTCTGTGCCTGTTTCAAGGTTTTTATTCTGTGAAACAGACAATATTATCTGAACTTGTGAAGCAGTGATATTAAATAACTTATACACCAGAAAAAAAAATCAACAAACAAATCAAAATGTAGTATCTTTCCTTTGGAGAAGGATTTTCATATTGAATTATCAATGAAACACACACTCCCATATCCCAATAATTAAGAAGTAACCCTCCCAAATAGGTAATTAGGCATGATCTGACTGAGCCTGGAAGGGGAATGTTATATTCTGTATAATACTGAAGAATCATCTAATTTTAGTTCTCCTATTTTTTTCCTGAATAAAAAAATTGGCTTACTTTCACAAAACACTGTTATGTAATAGCCAGAAATCATTACTAAATTCAGATCAAATCCAATCAATATTTTTGTAGAATAATCATCGGAAATAATTATAACAATAGTAACTGTAACTGTAATTAATAACAACAACAACAGCAGCTGAAGGTATAAGGAAACAATAGTTTTGGTTGTATTGAACAGGGTTTGATTTTGAGGCATAGGACATACTGGAAACATCTCTGTAGTACAGTACTTGGAGACAGCGGTTTTCAAATTATCTTTGGAAGAGATTTGAACTTGTTTTTAAACTGGTGGGAGCATGTTCATACAAGCTAATAAACATGTTGACAGCTCCAAAGCTAGCACCCAACAAGTGCTTTGTAAATGGGTATAGAATATCAGTACTATTAAAGTGTTCTGATGCAACAGAATAATCGATACTTTAGCAACCAGGAGAAAATGGCAGTTCCAAATGAAAAGAGAAAGTGAGGGAAACAGGAAGATTTAGATATAGAAAATATGGACAGTGAACAGCACATGCTGAGACTGAACAGTGTAATTCTCACAGAGGGCTTGATTTCCCAACCATTGAAATGAATGTTTTAATTGGAAATATGATCAGATAATGAAAAGAACAGGAAGAAAACTAGTGCTTCTACTCTTCTGACCAAAAACCTAAGATTTAATTAAGAAGATAAAAGAAAATACATACATGTATACACTATATTACATGTGGCTATATCAACTACCTTTTATTTTCTTTCACATTTTGAATATCTTGGTATCTTAGCTTTAGGTACATGTTTTATAAGTGATTTATGTAGTTTTGATTCTCCCTTGAACCTGAACACCTGTAGCACTATCTGAAAATGCCCTGTGGTTCAGGGTTTCCCATATTTCCTTTCAAAAAATGTTGTTTATTTGTTTGTAAATTTCTGCACTTAAATGATCACATTTATCACCAGCTTTTAGTCTCTGGTAGGACTTCAGTATGAAAGCAATCTGACATTTCCTTCTTCCTAGTTGTTTACTATAATCGATTAATAGTAATTTCAAGAGTACATGCTGCTAAAAATACTGCTGAATTATTATATGATAACATTATGAATAGCCAAAGTTGCCATTGAATAGGACCATATTCTCACAAGGATTTTTACCTGAACTTTGCTCCACAGATAGCTTTATTTCTCTGTCTAGAAAACTGCAATGTTGTGACAGATCTTTATCATGCAGTACTGTCTAACACAGTTGGCTCTTTATTCAGCATCCCAGAAGCAGAGCGTTGTGTAATCAGCCTGATCTAAGGTAATAGAGATCAGTATTACATGTAAAGTTGCATACTTTCAGTGTGCAGCCATTCCACTACAATGGGAAGCTGTTAATAAATGTCTATCAAATTTTTTGTTCTGTCAAACTACAAAGTTGGATGTGACTAGTTGAATGTATCCTAGCCTTAATCCATCTGATTAAATATGGAAGACAGATATCTAATTTTTCAATTATACATATGGTCAGACTCTCAAATTGCCTAGGCTTTTATGCACATAGACCTATGTAGATAGTTGGGATTTCTTAACAACTTAGCAGTATATCAGTATTAGGTACTGCATTCACATTATATACTTTAATACATATGAAAATGTAGGTTTTATTGTGTCTACTACTTGTAATCCAACATATTTCTGCATTCAGTTTCTTACATATTATTTGACCCACAGGCCAAGAAGAAGAACGGTAAGCATCTAGCTAGTCAGAGATCTGGGTCACCATATTGCCACAGATGAGCAAGCTGTTGCAGCTACCATATGTATTTATGTACTTTTGAATGTTACTTTCATAATGTCATAATTTGTGTAGGGCACAGATGTTCACCTCAAATCACTCTTAAGAAGAACCAGAATAAAAATATTTTGTTAGAAAACTCTAGAACAATAGTCTGTATATAAATCAACTCCAGACAGTAAATACAAAATTAACTGCAGGGAGAAATCCTACAGAAAGACATGGTAAATTTTGGGTTGACACATGCTCTTGGTTATCTAGGTTTTAGTTCCACTGACCTTGAAGGGCATTTCCCAGGCATCATCTGTTTTATTGACTGTAATAAAAAGATTCCTTGAACCCTCTCTGAAAACATTTATCATAGGGCTTATTCACATGATGAACCTATTATTTATCAGTGTCTTTCAGAGCAGACATTATTTTTATAATCTGTTCATAGTTTTTGCTATTGCCTCAGAAAACACATGTAAAAATATTTCCTAGCATCAGAACTTTGGATTACTCAATGGAGACTAAAATAACAGTACAGAAAAAGACTTACATATCCAGAAAATACCAAGGTAAGGCCATGCATAAAGAAATCCAAGTGTAACCAGATACAGGAATAAACAGGTCAAGCATATTAAAAACCATCTAATTGCAGAGAAGTGATCTGAAGGCATGCATTTATGGGATAAATATAGGAGATTAGAGTAAATGCAGGATAAATACAAGTTAGAGTAAAAAGAACCCTAATTTCTTTTGAATTCACTAGCCAAAGAGTTTAGGGAGTCTTATCATGTTACTAAAAGGTGTATTTGTGGAAAAGGAACACTCCAATCAACAGAACATTTTAATATCTTTGGAAGTATCTATTTTTAAAAGCATTGTTAATTCAGTAACTGATTTATCTGTACATACTAAAAAATAATTCCACATTGCTAAAGAGAAAGTTTCTGATTTGCAGAAATAAATGCTACCTGGGAGATGAGACAGAGAGGGTGTTATACATTAAAAATGTAATTTGCTGAAAAATGAAAATCATGTTTAATTGTGGATTACGGCCAGTGACTCCATTTATATAAATTACAAAATTGATCTAAAATTATGATCTAGTGATACTACTTTTATGCATTTTAACCATTTCTTCAGAACTCATCAGTATGTTATTTGTATAATTAGCAATAAAGAGGATATTATAATAATTCCTAAAAAAACCTTTTAATAGAAAGGAAAGCATTACATCAGTTTCTAAAGTCTTACACATTTTATTTCAAAAAGTTTGAAGACCTCTCCTGAGCCAAAAAAAAAAAGTATTTCAAGTCAGGGGCATCAAATCAATTTAATTAATTGCCAATTAGCAAACTTTTGGTTACTGATTCTGTTATTGAAAAATAGCAATTAAACAAATAGACAAACACCTAGGCAAAACACCTTTCCTCCCCACTTCCTGGTTTCCAGTTCCCCAAACCACATGTAATACCTAGTCCCTTTGGTAAGGCAACAAGCAGTGCAGGAGTTAGAGGTCAGTGCACTGTGGGTTCTACTCTGTTTCTTCGGTGGGGAATCCTCCATCAGCTACAATCCATTTGCATTCATAGCTTCTCCTCAGTCTCCTCACTGTCCCTTTTCACATTGTTGCTTTTGCTCCTGCCCTGTTCTGGGTAGCTATTTCACTTTTCTTAAATGTTCTTTTGTGTCCCTCCTTCTCTGGCATCTCTCTTCAATCTCTGCCTGCATGTCTCCTCATGCATAATTGTGCTTATGTCTCTTGAAAAATCAAATCTGAACAAATATTATCTTATTTGGTAAAATAAGTTCACATTTTTTAAGATATAAATGAGAATGGAGCCTCATGAAACATCTGAGCATCTGTTCAAGCATACGTAGCTTTAACTACATATTGAAATTATCGTAAACCTAGGGGATTCCACGTCCTAAACTGTTTGAAAGGTTACTGTGGCCAGGTGTCATAAATTGGCACAGGAATAAGAAGAGCATGTACAGTCACTAAACAGGAATGTTAATGAAGGAAGAGGGTAGAAATCAGCCTGGATGACAAATGTCATGATATTTGTGAAAAGAACATCATACCCCAATGATGAACCTAAAATAACGCATTTTATGAATATGAAAGAAGAACACAAGGTTAAATAAGGTAAATAAGAAAACGATAAGCTGTTCCTAAATAAGTCTTGTTTAAAATACCTAGAGAGGACACGATAATTATCTTTATATCTGCCTTATCTGTCCATTTGCCTTACATTGTCAGCCATGAGTAGTGACTTTCAAAGCTCTAGTTTCGGTGGCACAAGGAATGATGCCAAAAAGATGGCAAAATTCAAAGAGTAATATTCACTGACTGAATAGTGAATACTGCTTTGAAATACGTACTGCTCAAAGTTCGTAGCCTCTGTGACTGCTGTGACTCGTCACCAGGGACCGCAGTGGTGCTGACAAGCAGATGGGGGTGGATGCTGCCGAGCACGTGGAGCTAGGCCCAGCCGTCCCGAGATGCAACAGGAAGAAGCCCAGGAAAACCAGGAAAAGCCTGCAAAAACCTCGGGC
>NW_010190297.1:0-1579 GCF_000695765.1 Mesitornis unicolor
TTAAAATTAAGTGTGTGTGCTTGCCTAATGGTGGCTAACCCCTAATGGACTGAAAACTGTGTAAACCTGACAAATCCAATAAAATAAAGATAATTATGCCTTCTGTATCAGGCATTTTTAGAACATGAACAATGTGTGTTCAGGAAGAATAAAGCTTCATTGAAACTACAAGGGAAATAATGGCATCTAGTATTCATGGAGCTGTAACAAAATATCCTTTACAGATCTCCGCTGGTTGTGAAATTATCTATACTGAAGAAACTGGATGTACTCTAAACCGAAGATTGAAGGAGCATAAAACATGTAATATTGTAGTTACAAGGCACATAAAATCTTACTGGATCTGTGATAAATATTTGTGCCTGAGCAATTTTACTGTTTTACAAACTGCTTTCCCTGGGGGATGGTTAAAGAATACAAGGACACCCTATTTATCAGTTTTAAAGCCTCGCAGCTCCCAAGACCTATGACGAGGGTGTAATGTACCTGTTTTCAAAAATGTCCAATTAATTGCTTCATTTTTGTATTGAAAATATTCTCTTTTGATTAAAGCTGCTATCAGTAGATAGATGTATCATCTCTTGGGCTGCATAAATAAAGGCAGAATAGGTCCTTAAAGTGATGCTCTTTTGAAATTGAAACCATATATTAAAGAAAACTCCCCATGAAGGATGGGGAGCCCACAGTGCAGAGTTTAATGGAAACACAGATACTGCATTCAGCTGCAGTGCAAAACTTTTGGAAGTTGTCTGTGGGACTTGGAAGCAGCTGTGCTGCATATTTAGAAAGTGGTTACCTAGAAATGCAGGCATGTGCTTTGTAAGATTTGGGGACAGGAAAGGAGAGCATTTGAAGTTGGAGATAAGACTCCCTGAGTGGTAATGAAATGGTTTATCCAATAATGTATTTTAAACTCCATTAAGAGCTCATCTGGAAAACTTTTGTTGGATTGTTTCGGTTTGTGTTTTGTTTTGTTTTAGTTTGAGTTTTTTTATTGTGGTTTTTGTTTTGTTTTGTTTTTACCACAGCCTTTTATGCATTTACACCTGTAAAGTGTAAGCAATTTTCTGTGCCCCTTATTGATTGTTCCTGAGTGTAGCCTTTTTCTGCTTCTGAAGGCCTCACCTTTCTTCATGTCTGAAAGGACTTTAAAATACTGAAAGTAAAATAAATCTTCTCTGTAGATTACTTTCTTTTATCCTACATCACTTTTTTTCGAATCTCAAGCTTGCTCCAAGCTCAACTCTCCAAGAGAAGAGCTTACCTTCACATTTTGCTAAGAGCATCTTAACTTCCAACCTGCTTTTTGTCCACTATCCAGTGTGGAGCTTTTTCCCTTGTTCTTGGGAAGAAGAAGTATTTCAATCATTCCTCATAAAGATGTTTGCTAATTACCTTTCAGGTCAAACAGTCTCAGGATGTGGTTCATGTCTTTACATTGAGTCATCGGTGCGGGTTTCTGAAGAATTCATTTGAAGGAGAAAGCAGAAGAGACCGCCCTGAGTCACCACATCCAATCTGCCACAATTATCCTGGGGAGGGCAAATACCTCCAAGCCTGGTGCACATCTTGGTGCTGC
>NW_010190297.1:1610-27647 GCF_000695765.1 Mesitornis unicolor
AGGATGTAAACAAGCAGAAAGGTGAGTTCAAATGGTGTCCATCATTGCACAACAGCAGCTCTGGAGGTTTGGTGTAGGGCTGGTGCTGTGTGAGACAAGCAGCTCTTGGTATTACCTCTCTGAACAAGAGAAATCTTTTATCCAACTTTTGGGAAGGGAGGGTTTAATGTTTTAAGGAGCTGTTTGGGGGATACAGCAGAATATTTTATATTATGGAGTAAGTGACATCACATGTATCTTCTGTCTCTCGTAATGCTGAAACTGGATAACATAGTAGTAAGTAGATTAAAGTAACCCAGCCCTAGCCAAAATGATGGAAGGCAGATGGTTCTTTTGACTTGGTTGCTTTTCAGAGTCATTGATGGGCACAGCCCCACTGAGGCAGTTTTACCCATCTGCTGCAGTCAGGTGATTTGGACACTGAAGATGTTTGGAGAGTTAAATGCTAGGGCAGGAAGCTCAGTGCCATGCAGTTGTAAATAAACTCATGGTTTCCCATCTGTTTAGGCATCTTTAACTAGCCGGTCACTTTCCATTAATTATCTGGTCAGGGCTGAGATCAAATTGAAGTCTTGCAACCCACTGGGACAGCTCTCACAACCACGTGAGCTTACAAGCAATTTGGCCACTGGGCCACTCTAGGCAGCTCACAGAGGCAGAGAAATAAATTCAATTACCAGTCCTCTCACCCATTTTATTTTTTAAATTAAAAAAACCAAAGGTGTCCGCAGCTAAAGCTGAATGTCCAGATTGAATGATAGGACCTGCAGCACATCACATGGTTGTTATTTTTTGTGTTGTTCATCATAGTTCTATGATCCAGAACTAGGTAATTAACATTTCTTTACTTGTATTGACACACTGCTGTGGAAAGCCCTTGCCTCTAGCTGCTCTCACAGACATTTAAACTAACCATCTTGCTGTTATCTTCATAACTAGAAAAAAAAGAGAGCCAGAAAGATAAACAGGAGATGTCTAATCACATCCAACAACAGTCATCACTCTATCTTTCCCAGTCTCTAGTAGCCTGAGGAAAGAGCAACCTCATTTTGCACCATGCCCTGAAAGCCATCAGTCCACAGCTACTAAGGAGTGATGCAAAACGCTGGTAGTCCATGTCTAGCAAGCAACTTCTGTCCAGGATGGACACTCTTGAAAAATGTGGTCTGTGTAAGGAAGCATTTCCTTCCTACATCTCAATTATCAGGAGCAGGGAGCAGGTTGACCTCACCTCTCCCAGGGTTAACTTGTTCATCAACATCTGAATTCCCCATATTGCTGTGCTTGTTAATTCTGTTCAGCTTTTTAAAGGCAGTAAATATTATGTTGTAAGCTCAAAGGAAAAAGTCACTTTAGAGTTGAAATGCATGCTTTGAGTCAAAAATCAGAGACAGGCTGCTAGGCCAACCTTTCATCTGTACAAAATGTAGTACACCAGCCTAGCTCCTTCCTTAAGGTATTTGATACAGAAGTTTTTCTGTGTTGTCTTCAGCAGCCTGGGAGAAGGCTGGTTTTTTTTCCAGGGTGCAAAAATGGTTTGCTTTTTGATCTGTGGTGGGCAAAGAGGCACGTGGCAGTCTGAAGATGACCAACTACTGGAGCAACACTCTTGCTGGCTATGTGTGCAACCTCAGCAAGCACTGACCACCTGGATATTTGAGCACAGGACATTTCCTATAGCCCACGGACTCCCTGGCCACATGGCAACCTTGTAGGCAGCCAGGAGGTCACCCATGCAAGCATTATTCGGGACACTTGGGCAGGCCAGCTCAAAGGCATGGGGTCTGGTGTGTCAAGGAAGGCATGTTTATGGAATCATAGAATGGTTTTTGTTGGAAAAGACCTTTAAGATCATTGAGACCAACCATCAACCAGCCCGAAGTCTGCCACTAGGCCAAGTCTGTTCAATGCAGAAGGTCATCACCATGCTCTGGTGGTGTTGGGGTGGGAAATGCTGCTGCTCAGGAAGGCTTGCAGGAAAAACACCCCTTAGGGCTCCAGCTTATGGCCAAGACGGTCACAGAATCTCATCAGAGTTAAACATCTTCCTTGATGCTAGCCTAGCTGAACTTTTACTGCTTCCTCTACTCGCGTTCTTTCCTAAAGCTTTTATTGAAGAGAAGAGCAAATTAGGAAAGTTTAATGCATAAAAAATTACTTGATCGGGACTATTGTTATTATGGTCCAAACATGTAGGTCATCATTCTGTTTTGTTAGCACTTTTCTGGGAAATTCTTCAACGAGTTAACTTAGTGGGTGCTGTTAAAGGCAAACTGATGGGAGATCTTGTCCTGAGCATTGCTCTTTCTTGGACAGGAGAAAAGAGTTGTGTGGGAACATAGCAAGAACATATATTGGAAGCAAAAGACTGAGATTTCCTCCCTGCAGAATATTATTAGATGTTTCCACCAGTAATCATCAAACAGAATATGAGTGTTTTCCTTAGTGCCTTACAAAATAGAAGAGGGATGTTTTCACCCAGGTTACTGGTGAGAATAAAGGATTAGATGATCAGAGTCACCATTTTTTGAGTACACCTACAACAAGCATGGTGGAAAGATAGAAAACCTGCCACAAAGTCTCATGTAAGAGAGACAGGCCATGCTTAATCAAAGCTGACACAAAATCAAGACTTTTCAAGGCAATACCTGCAGTAAAAGATAAGTATTCAGACACTGTCAGTCTCTGCAAACATCTTCTGGTGCCACCAGGTAAAAAAAATTCCCCATCAGCAATATGTGATTTTTATTCCACTGTACATGTCACCAAACAAGCCTTTCTCAAAACTTTGCTGCACAGATTTCTGAGGAAAAGTGAATTATCCAGTGCTTTGGTTCCATAATACCAATCCTGAGGAAAAAAACGCATGAGGGTGGGCAGCCAGGGAGAAATCAGATTAGAAAGGGGGTCACAGAAAAAGACTGAGATACCAAAGCACAATTTAGCAAGATAGACAAGGTCAAATTTATTTATTTTTAATCTCAAACGAATGTTCAACTCAATAGATTTCAGCAGGGCTGCAAAAAAAGTCACCAAGAAAATAATTTGCCCACAGTTCTGAATTATTTTGATGACAAGGTCAGGCCTTGGTGTTCAGAGAGGAAGCAGGCAACTCGTCTGTAGACTGATCACAGTAAATGTATGCAATGGTAGGCTGTTTGGGACAGAGGTAAAATAACAACTAGAAACTTTTCTTTTTGTTCAAGTTCTTCCAAAGACACATCCTGAGTGCTTTAGTGCTCCCCGATTGCTGGGTTAAAATCAACACGTTGACAGAGTGCCAGTTTCGGCATAACAAAGTGCACGCGTTGTTCAAAATGCTTACTTTTAAATACTCTATTTAATGTTTGTTTCACATGCCACATGCTGGATAATAATAGGAGAGGGCTCCATCATTTTCAAAACCAAATCAAATAAACTAAACAAACCCCTTTAGGCTCTGAAAAGAGCAGTCCATTAGACCACTATAAATGCAACTAGGCTTTAGTTCTGTGCTCCTAGGCTCATTACTTGGTGCTTTCTCCAAACTTTTGTTTGGCGGCCAGTGCTGCTTTAGCCAAGATGTTTGTTGGCCACCACATCTTTTCTTTAATGACATGGTAGGGTGCACTGGTTTACTGGGACAAAATTTTAGAGTCAGGTTTGTTTGTTTAGGAAAATTGCAATTCTGTATGGGCTACAACACTCTATTTCATGGGATCAAAGTGGTAAAGCACTTTGTTATAGTTTTCAGCTATATGCTGGCATGTGATGATCAAGGCCTTCAGTGATCTTGAGATAAACACGTACAGCAGCTGGAGGAAGCAGAAACCCAGGGTAGTTGACCTCAAGCTGACCCTAGGCTGAACAATTAGTACTATTTCATACCATAAATATCACATTCACTATAAATTGAGTAGCTCTGGGGATGTCCTTTCTTCTTCCCTTTTCCTTCTTCCATGGCTGACATCTCAACAAGGACTTGTCTACCGTCCTACCCCTGAGGCCTACTCCCCCGCAACACTGGCTGAGTATAACTCTGTACTTTAGTGTTTTCTAATCTGTCAGATATTATATGCCTTTTCCCCTAAGGTTTTAGGGAGATGTTTCTGTCTGAGCAGCACAATGCACTACCACTGTAACCGTTGTCTCCTCAAATAGTGTCCTGGCTCTAGGTCAACCATGACACCTTACCTGTTAATAACGTCTTGGGCTGTTGGTCCTGCCATCAGCTGCCTACTGCTTCTGCTGCCTTTCTTACCTGATGATTTAGTCCTGATATCTTCACCTTTGATGCTCATGCATGCTGCTTTTCACAGCTGACACTTCTTGTCACAGTGCTCCTCTTCATTCTAGTGACTGCTGCTGTCTTGTCTTTCTCTAATATTCCACCAGCCATTGCTATCTGGAGGCAGTTCTCTGGGGTTTCATCTGTCTTTCCCAGCATTTCCTTCTTTAATATTAGAGCTTTCTTTCTCATAAACAATTCCCTCTCTGTTTAGGGAATTCTTAAAGTTTCCAAAGCCATGTGCAAATGACAGACTTCTCAGCTATACAACATGATAAATTAGTTTCTATGCCTTCTGCTGCTTGATTACTGTCTTGTTTCCTAGAGATACTGCCTGACTGCTATCTTCTACTGCCTTGGGCCTCATATACAGGATCATCCTGATGGCAACAAATTTTGAGACACCAAAAAAAGAGAAGTTCAGATCTTTTCTTATGTCATTTTATCTCTGCAAAAAAAACCACCTTGAAAATTAAAGATATTTTTTTATGTCCATAGTTAGCTCTGCAGAATTGGAGGGTACGGTGAAGGTGTCAGAGTCCATTTGAACATCATCAGAGACTAGGTTCTTGTTCTGGTATTTGGCCATGTGTACATAAAGAGTGCTAATGCCTGAGTCACTGGCTTCTCAAACTCCCTTTGGTTTTAATAGCTCACTGATCAGGATCTCAAAGTGATCTTGCTTCTTGGAAAACAGAGTTGATAAGTTTTGATTTTGGAAGCAGCACATTAAAGCGCAAAAGCACCTGATGCTTTTTATATTCCTTTTCCTTCAGAGGCAGCACTTGCTTTCTTTCAAAGTATAATGTTTGTTTCTCAAAAGGAAATTAAAGATTGTATAATGTGTAATTCATGTGATTCACAAACACTTGCATTTTCCAATTATTTCTACAAAAGCCGGAGATGCTGGATCCTTGGATATGCTGGGAGCATTCAATTAGCTTCTTTTCTAATATTCAGATGTTAGTTTTCTCACATCTTACATTGCTTGAGGAAAGAGGTATTCTGGGGGCCTCAGACCATCCTTTGAGAAAACAGATCTCTTTCTAGTTCATGAGCTGAGACAGGAAGGTTGGTCTTTTCTTTGCACACAGTTACAGCCCAATTGAGCTGGGTTTCTGCCATCCACAGTCTCTGCTTATGGCTTAATTTTAGACCCAGCACCTGAGAAAGATTCAGCTTTTGCTCTTTTTCTTTTTTACATCAGTAGCTGTAAATATTTACACAAACCTTGACCCTTAAGGGTGTTCACTTGGGTTGCCACATCCATTCAGGCAAGTAGAGAGGACAGAGTGTTCTGCTGGGAGAATACCATAGATAAGCTCCTGAGAAGGTGGTGACCACCGACCGAAGTCACCTCCTGAGCTGGCAGACCTTCAGGGCTCTTCCTATGCTCCCTTCAGCACAAGCTGCTCTGCAAACTGCCACAACATGCCCTGCCTTTTCTGTAGAGAAAGTCGTGCACACATCCTTGCACAATAACAGGGTGGGGAAATCTTATTTCCATTCCTTTAGGGAGGAAAATCTGACAATGTGAAGCATGTATCAGTGATTATTGCTGTATAGTGTGGCAGTTCTTTGTATGGAAATCTTCATTGCTAGACTCTATAATTTGTTGGTCTTTAACTCGACCAAAAGCCATCTGGGAAAGTACATGGCTCTCTAGGTTGTGATTCAGTTCTCAAACAACTCAGAGATCCACTTTCAGTCTTCTCTGTTAGTAAACTTGCATCTATATCCTACACTTCATGCAGTGGCATGAACTTGTCTATAGAAAATGCTTGCACAAAAAAGCCGAATGGTGCTCCCTGGGGTCTCGTAGGCTGCTTGTTGCCTCTGTTTTTGTAGTGTACCTTTCAAATGAAAGTGAAACGGCTGTGAACCACAATCATGACGGTGCTAGGCTTTCCCCCACGCTCAGCAGAGAGCTTGTTGAAGCCGCAGGCTGTCAGACTCAATTGTTTGCAATGCATTTTAACAGGACTTGCAGTTTTCCTAATAAATAAATAAATAAAAATTTTAAAAAAACACCACCAACAAAAAATGTCACAAGGGTCAATTGTCCTTTCTTTAAAATTGGTTTTGTGGAATTCACCTCTCCCCAGGAGATTTGAGGCACTACTGGAATTACTGCATAATCAACTCATGTCTTCTCCGGGGACTACACTACTATGAAATCAAATAATGTTGTAATCTTGATGTGAAAACCGACTTCAGTCAGCACCTTTGATCTCAAAGGTTTGAGAGTGTCAGGGAAAGAATTACTTTGAGCCCGATGGTCTCTCGATCAAATTGCAGCAAGCATTGACTATGATCTCTGCCAAACCTGAAACCCAAGCAAGAAAGGGCCTGGGCAGGCCTTGATGAGAGGCCTCCAAAAAAAGACTCGTGTGATATGTGAGAGGTATTTTAAGAACTATCGCTTTCCTCAACAGCTTTCCATAGTCGTAGCACTGCAGTGGGGTTTAGTAACCGTGGAGCTAAAGGGATTACCTGTTCCACTGCTACATGTAGCTGTGGTCCACACCAGTTGTGGCCTACAGCAGTCCCATGGCCTTATTCGGAAAAAACTTTTCACTCAAAATAAAACTTCCTGTGCAAAATGGGTTTTCATGGGAAAGGGATTATTCTTGCTTCTCTAGTTTTTTTTGGTAAAAAAAGTTACATAAAGATAAAATAGGGAAAGTGCGCTTTTTTATTGCTTTGGTCAGTCTTTTCTGTTTTCAGTTTCATTTTTCACTGGTAACGAAGAAGGCTGTTTCACTGGTATTTTTTAAGATGAAAAGAAAAATGCCATGAAAAATAATTGGTGTTTTTCAACTGCCTACATATAAGAGTCCTATAAAGTCTAATTCTGCAAGCTGAGGCTATTAACCCATATTTTTGTACCCTAGCAAAGCTGTATTGTAATCAATGGAGCAGAGCACGTTTGACAGCAAGAATTATTATAAGATCAGTGGCCAATTAAGCAAAAAGACAGATCAAGACTGTTATGATATTGGGAACTAAGGCACTGTCTTCATAGGTAACAGAGATGAATCACTGAAAAAGAGTCCACATGCTTCTGTAGGAAGACACCAAACATCAGTTATAACACATTTTAGTGGAACTAGTGGAAAAAATGCCTTTTTGACAATGTTTTGTGGTGGTTTCTACTGCTTTTTCTACTCAAGTTGATATTGAGGTAAGGAAAATACTTGGTTTTCATCTCAGCCAGTTCTATGATGCTTTGTAGTTGCATCTTGTGCTGTACCAAGGGACGTATTCAGCCTGCCTTGCCAAACAGCTTCCACCAAAGTTACGGGAAGTTTTGATTATCATGCTAGATGTAGGAGAACATTTTCATATAATGCTTGTAAGTGTTTCAGCTGCTTTCTTTTAAGTATTCCTTCACAAGTGGTTTATGATAATCATAATCTGATAACTTTTTATATGATTATATTTTCCTGTGGCAAGAAAGGCTAGGCAATCATGCCATTCATCTGTGTTCCCTTACTCCCCAAAATCACTGGACCTTTATGACCTCTCTGAAGCAAATCTGACACAGGGCAGAATTTTCGAAGCCTTTAATTTTCTGCAGAATCTGTTGAAGTAGGCAACCGATCTTGCTGGTAATAGCTACATGAAGGTGATTTGGGGATGAGCCAACACTTGCTCAGTCATCAAGGCCACAGCACAGGAGGGAGCCAGTAGAAATAATCTGATTATACAAAAAAAAAGCTCCGGTTGCAGCTTGTATTTTCTTGGAACCAAAGCCAGTCTTCTTTCAGGTACAGAAGTGTTAGACAAGGCTCGGGCAACTGCAGACCCTACGAACAGGACAGCAAATGCAAGCCACAGGAAAATGTGTCACACTGGGTTTTTGGACTCTTCTGGGCTACAGTCAAAAGAGCAAATACCTCCTATGCACAGGGAATAAAAAGTAGAAAAGGCCATGTTATGGAGTTTAGAAAGTACTCAGTAATTCATTAAAGGAGATCTAAGTGTTATTAAGTCTGAAGAAGTCATGATCAACTCATAGATAGTCTGCAAGTACAAAGAGACGAAATACACCAAGTAGTTTATCTGTTGTATGGGAATCACTTTGTTCTAGCCATTATTTTTGCTATATAATTTATTCCTCTTTAATTTATTTTCCCTTTCATACTGTTTCTTTTTAAGATTGCTTCATATTTGCCTTTTTTTTTCTTTCATTATGTACATAAAAAATAAAAGAAAATACTGAGATGCTTAAACAGCTCATTAAAACCTGCTTGTAATCCCCTGTCTAGGACAAAACCTGCTGTTGCACCCAGCAGCTCCAAATACTGTAGCTTTATCAGTCTTCTAAAAATCTTGTAAATCACTACTGTGGGCTGTCTCCAGTTTCTTGTAAATCAGGTAAATCTCAAACCAGATCTCTCTATGAGATTGCCCAGGCACTTTAACTGCCTGTTCGGCTTTTGTCTTCATCCTCTCCTATGGCACAAAGCCTTCTCTCCATAATCACTGCTGCTCACACAGCCTGGAGTTTCTCTGAATTATTGGAAGCAGAGAGTGAGGCTTTCAAAGACAGCATTTTCATGCTTATAAATTTTATTGGTGTCATCTTGTTCACGAGATATATGCAGGTCTCTTACAGTATCTGTGACATCCATATCCTGCCTTATAATCACACTGTGCCACAACCATCACAATGATTAAAGGGATTACTTTTTTTTTTTCATATTCTCTTGTGTGGCGAGATTAGAGGAGTTCAGCTAACTGGGAGAAGGGCGATGCAGGAGCACAGTTATTTATCATGATCAGTCTCAGGAGGAGGTGTTTAGAGAAGCCCTTCCTGTGCCCCCAGGGTCTTGAAGAGCAGCATTTCCAAGGCGTAAGGGAGGTTTGGGCACCTGTCTCCCTCCCTTTTTCTGGGGGAGCCTAACACCAGGTCCTGCTTTGGAAGCAGGTCACCTCTTGAAAAAAAAAAACACAACAAAAAGCCTGCAGCAAGATTGCAAAACCTGCCAGACAGACGTGACACAGCCATGAGGTGATGAGGAACCAGTTTGAAGGTGGCATTGGGAGTGGTAGTGACTGCACCCCACCATGGGATGGGGAACCATGCCCTGGGCGGGAGACTTCAGGGTAATGCACCCCTCTCCAACCCCTTCCACCTGTCTGGCACCTCATATCCTCCCACCTCAGTGAAGATGTGACTTTGCTACTGAGATTCATAGCATTTTGTTGTTGTTCCCATTTGTCCCCACCGTCCTGCCCCTGTACTGATTCTCCTCTTTGGTGTGGCTTTTTGGTTTTAGAGGGTGGTTTTGATTGCACCATATGCTTACAACAAGACTTCATTGTTATTGTAGGAGACACGAAAATACCCTTTGTGTACCTTCTACCTATAATTATTAAAATAGGATCTGGGCTGGACTCTGACTCTATAAAGAGAGCGAGGTGGTGGTGAAGGGGCATAGCTGCAGGTCCAGACCTGGATCTTAAGAAGGTCCAGTGGCCTCCAGTGAGTCCATGGTCCACTACATCCCTTCCTCTGAAACTGAGGGTTGAATACACAGATAACTGTGCATCTCCTGGTCTGCTGCCCCACAGAAACTGAAACTAAAAACTCTCAGTTCAAGCTTTGTACACACCATAGCTTACAGATCCAAAATGGATCACCAAAATATCTGTGGTTAGCTTGGAGTGGAAAGCATTAAGAGTAATTTGTGATAGTCCCTATCTAAATTCAAAGTTACCTGAGCACCAAAGACATGTCTTGAAGGTCAGAGAGGAAATTCTGAGTCAGAGATGTCACCTTGCCCTTAATGTGTCCTGGTTTATCCCGGGCACTGATACGTCTCCCATTAATGTGTGATAGATGGAACAAATGGGTTGCAATGCTCAAACAGGCAGATGGGTTACAGGGAGCCTGCAAGGCTTTGACTTCAACTCAATCCTCTTGGCATTGCTTTAATGCTACCCTATACCTGTCTGGTTTTAAAGGATGGTGAGTCTTTGTAATAACTCCATATCTTAAATTGCTGGACAAAGGGCATCCACTGCTATATGGTCTCAGCACTTAGGAAAACATCATAGCACTCATAAACAAAGACACAATAAGCTGTCATCTGTATTTTAGAAAGTTTGCAGCAGATGGGGATGGTTGAAATCACAGCATCCACTTCTTAAAATCCCTGCCTCAGTTTTCCCTTCTGTTGCCCTGGACTGATAACAGCTTCCTGCCTCTCAGGGATGCTGCAAAGATTAATTAGACACTTGCCAGATTATGAGACAATTTAAAGTGTTATTTTTATTCTAAGCAGCATTGTTTATAAAAATGCCCCTGGGAAGAATTTAAGTGGCTCCCTACCATCTTACGCTTGCATTCACTTTTAAGGGAGATTGCCTTTAATGTCTCACCCTCATCACTAACATTACCAGGCAGATTACAACTGTGGTTTTCAAAAACAACTTTCCAAGTCCCATTGCTGGCCACAGCCAGAGAAGAAAAGAATTTGGCGGGGGAGAAAGGGACCTTTCTCCTCTTCCCCCTCCCAGCCTCTTTTTTCCCCAGTTTCCCAGGCAGTTTTGTTGCCTAAACTTGATTACATCCTCTGCGCACACAGAGTGGGCTGCGTTGTGTATCCTCCCACTAATGAGGATAGCAGAAAAACTTAAATTTACCTCAGAGCCATGGAAATAGTATCCGAGAGGCAGCTGTTCCTGAATGTGGTGGCTCAGCCCTCTCCCTTTCCCACATGATGAAGCCTCAGGAGCAGTTTTCTACACCCGTGTGTCCGCCGGCAGCAGGCGAGTTTTTCTCTCATCACCTGAAATGTTTCCGAAACCTCCCTCCGGTGGTTTTAATGTGTGTTTTTAATAACTTCTTTTTCGAGGAGGCCAAGGTTGGCGATTATTTTCCGGCGCTCAAATGCGTTGCCCAGTAGAGGGAGCAGAGGGAGCACCGTCAATGCGCTGCTGTGAACGCTGTACATTTGTTGAAGCACTCAGAAAGGCTTCCTTACTCCAAGCGATCCTGAGGCGTTTCTCTGCAATCCCGTGTGTGGGTCAGTATGGGTTAGCGTGGCACTGAGTGTATCTAATAATCAATGCAAATAATACGTAATAATAATTGCAATATATAATAGTCACTTTAATATAATAAAAATTACCTTCTGACACATCTGGGGTTGATTCACATGGATGGAGTCTGATTTTTCCGAGAGAGTAAACAGTGTGCGTGGCTTCATGAGCAGCTACAACACTGCTGAGACAGCACTGTGCCCTTGCAGCCAAGAAGGCCAATGGCATCCTGGGGTGTATGAGAAGGGGTGGTTGTAGGTCAGAGAGGTTCTCCTTCCCCTCTACTCTGCCCTGGTCAGACCACATCTGCAATATTGTGTCCAGTTCTGGGCCCCTCAGTTCAAGAAGGACAGGAACTGCTTGAAAGACTCCAGCACAGCCACAAAGATGACTGAGGGAGTGGAGCATCTCCCTTACGAGGAGCAGCTGAGGGAGCTGGCTCTCTTTAGCTTGGAGCAGAGGAGACTGAGGGGTGCCCTCATTCATGGTTATCAATTTGGAAAGGGCGAGTGTCAGGAGGAAGGAGCCAGGCTCCTCTCAGTGACAGCCAATGACAGGACAAGGGGCAATGGGAGCAAGCTGGAGCATAGGAGGTTTAACCTGAACATGAGGAAAAACTTCTTTACTGTGAGGGTGGCAGAGCATGGCCCAGGCTGCCCAGAGAGGTTGTGGAGTCTCCTTCTCTGCAGACATTCAAAACCCGCCTGGCCGTGTTCCTCTGCAGCCCAGGCTAGGTGATCCTGCTCTGGCAGGGGTTGGACTGGATGAGCTTTCGAGGTCCCTTCCAACTCCTAATATTCTGTGATTCTATGATGCTTAATTCTGGCCTTAAGGACAATTTCCACCCTGTTGTATCGTGGTCTGCATATTGGCTGAGGGGTTGGCTGCACTGAGGGCCCAGTGGGGCTGATAGCTTTTTCTGCTGGGAGGTTGGGCTTGCTCCAGCAGGGGATCAGCAGCGACAGCCAGTGCTGCTCATGCTACAACAGACAAGCTCAAAGTGGAACAGAAAAGGCAAAAATGTCACCATCAAAAGACAAGGCATAATTTTCTGATTATAGAAAGTGCACACCTGCCTTTCACCAGCTTAGTTACCACTGTATAAGCCCATCTAGGGGCTGTTCTCTAATTAGTTGGTGAAAGGTTATAAAAGCCAGTAGATGCATAATCAGAATATTACTTCATGCATTTGCTAAACAGGAAAACTAATGATAGCATCAAGTTTTCCTGTAAAGCAGCTTGGCCACACCAACACAAATCTGCTCCTGTTACAATAAGGTCAAAATCACTGGTGCTATTGTATTCAGGTAAATCTTTCATGACTTGAACATGATTTTCACTTCTGTTTTTTGAACTTGAGACAATTATCTAAATGAAGATCATACTTCTCCTTAAAAAGTGTATGTCACAGTGAACTAAAAAACTACTGCATATTTTACACAAAGGCATTGAATGAGCCAAGTATTTTCTGCTCCTTTAAATCATTGTCATGGCTTTAAAGACATAATTTCCACTGAAATGAAAATTCACTCCAATATTTCAGACTTTCATTTTTTTGAAGCAACAAGGAGGAAATAATTGTTTTTAAAAGTCTTTCAAAGACTCCCCTTTTCCCCAAGTGATGGCAGAAAGAATAGGTACAAATAAAAATCCCACCCACAACAAATATGGAACAAAAGTTTAAAGCCTCCCATTAGGTTCCAGTATCTCCAGATTAGCCCTCAGGGGACAGGCTCTGCTCTGACTTGCTCCTCTCTAATTCCAGAGTGATTTGAACAGGAGCTCCTTCGTCCTCTGCAAACTTTGGTAAACAAGGTAATTAATCAGTGAACTACACGAGGGCCTTTGTTATTCATTTGTTTTATTTCAGCCTAAATACATATACAAGGTGCAAAGGGTTGGACCAGAATAGTAAATGAAAGAGCGTATAGGGAAGCTGGGGTACATTTCTATTTGTGCTCAACAACAATAATTCAGGAGCATTTCATACCAGAGGTATACTTATAAACGGGTTACACAGGCTGAAGCAACTTTTGAAATCAATAGGAACAGAGTATGGGAAAAATCCACGCTATTTCAATTCCAAGAATTACCAGAGAGTTAACCAACCTTTGAAAAAAAAATGTTATCGGGATTGACACATTTCCAAAATGCATTCTGATTTTCGCTAAGCCTTTTCTACTGACAAAGAAAGGTTTTGTCAGAAATCTTCCAGTTTGTGCTTCATGTTATTAGGGGGGTTTTTTTAAGCTTCTCGCTTTTTTTAATACAACAATTTTTTGGCGTACCCCGGTAATTGGAACAGAAGTGAGTGTGTGTTATTCTTCCAGCAGTCATACTCCCTTCTGTGGCTTTCTTTTTAAGTAACAAGACACCGCAGCAGCATGAATTAAAAGGCTACACATAGGCACATCGGGTGGCTCTGATGATTTACAGGAGTGGCAGTTAACAACAGGTAGCACGGTGTGATAGCTCGACTGCCACCATCACACCAAGACTGAAAGCAAACATACGTGGGCCTTAAAGATGTATTTTATTCGATCCATAAGGGATGGCTTCAGCTTTTTCATAAGAATCTGACAGAAAATACCTTTGTTCCCATAAATGGGAGTGGGTTCGCTTCTCGATTTTGCTTTTGTCCTGGTGTTTTTTTTGCAGCCATTTCAAGTTTGAGTCATCATAAGCACAATCTTGGGCGAGACTCTTGTGTGAGCACCCTTAAGTTCTTCAGCTGTGGTGGTTTACGCATTGAAAAGCACCACGGAGCTACTGCCTAGAAAATGTACAGTTATTATTAATAGTCTAAGATGTAAAAATAAATACATTGAATGAATTAATTAATTTATAAAATTAAATTAATCTGTGTGATTCTGTGTAATTAATTAATTTATAAAATTAAATTAATAAATAGATAAACCACAGTAGCTATCAGAGCACCAGCTGATAGCTCAACCCAAAGTCTGAAGACGTCAATGATCCTTCAGAAACTTTCATTTCTCTGCGGCATCTGCACAAGGGATATTTGAGGGCACGTGACGTTAAGGGTACAATGAAACCCCATCCCTTACTATTGCGGGAGCTGGTTATTTTTTTTCCGTGCTGCACGTGGTTTGCTGCCCTGAGGTTCGAGCTGTGCCTGGTGTCTGGTGCCACAGATGCAGCAGATGAAAGCCGGGGAGTTTTCCGACAGGGAGCTTTGCTACATGCAAAACACAAACTAGAAAGCTAATTAAGCAGCACCAGGTTCCCCGCTCGCTTCAGGAGATGTTTGGCCTTTAGCAGAAATAAGCACGGTTCCTGGAAACATAATGGCAGATATTTGCTATCTGTGCAATTAGAAAACCCTTGGGTTCGCGAAAGCAGCTTTGTGAAAATACAATTGAGAGCCTTGCTCGCTGCCGTGCGACTGCTGGGTCTTCCTACTGTACAAACACATAGCACAAACACGTATGCTGAAGTCAACTGAAGGACACAAATGGAAATAAAAGACGTGGAGCTACTCAGTGATGAGAACTGGCTCCTGAAGCCTACATGTTAAACACTGCAAGCAGCTTGAATCTTCAAAGCCTAAAACAACAACAAAAAAAATAGCATAGAAACAGTCGCTGAGGTAGGAAAACAGCAAATCAAGTAGTTTAGGCATTGGCTGGCACCAAGGTGTTTGCACACAAATCCTTTGCATCAAGCCAGAAAAATAAAAGGAATTTACAGATAGCAGGGGGAAAGCAATGCATCCAAGGGGAAAAGATGGAAAACTTGATTTCCTTATATGTTCCTTTTGGAATGGGGAGAGCATGGAGCTGTCCCATACACACCCTATGAAAACAGATTAGGCAACTCACTCATAATGAAAAACTGTTCATTTTTTCTCAGCCTTCCTTGTCTCATTCTAAATCTATTTACCTTAGTGGGAGGTTTAGATACCAACACGCACACATGTGATGCCTTGTGTCGCAAACTTAACGAATCCTTCATTTCTCCCCTTTCCACTTCATCCAAAGCCCATAAAAAGCCTGGGAAGGATTACGTTAACAGTGCGATGACAATTTAATTAGATCAAGACTGCAGTGAAAGGGGGAGCATTGGGATCAGAGGTAATTTTGGATTAGAGGTGGGGTATTTGTTACTCAGACTTCTTCCAGCCCACCTACATAAAGGCTGCTCAGGAGCAACTACTAAGACATTCATCTAATTTTCCCGACTGGTACTGTTGTCCTTTCCCAGGGCTGATCTATATGATGATCTTACCATTTTTTCTTTGCTTTCTATCTCTGAAGCTGATGTTACTAAAGTTTGCACTCAGCACTATCTGAATGAGGAGCAAAGAATAGTAATGCAGGTAAAAGACAGCCATAGTTGTAGCATCACCAAAATTCATTGCAAACTCCCATTGACTTCAGCAAAAGGCAAGCTGTCACCTTCAACTTCCCGTGAAGAAACGAAGGAAACCTTCAATTAAGAGGGTTAATGTTTTAAGAATATTTTATTCTGTTATGAACAAAGTGCCTTTCCCCACAAAGTCCATGACTTGGAGTTGAGTCTTTCTTGCAAGAGAGGTCCACCATGCCTGTTTTACAGCTCCTTAAACTATAATGGAGTCAAATAAAGCTCATTGCTTTCATAAGTAATGGCAGGGAGTAAAGTTTAGGCATTTTGACACTTTTCCACACATCTCAGATTTTAATGACTACCAAGAAATAAACAAAAACATCCCTTTGTTTTCCAGCACTAATTTATATATGGAGGTGCACTGATTCCAGTGTGCACACTCAGGAATCCCAGGTCAGGGACATTTTGTAGACCTTTTCCCCATCTCTTATTAACAAATGATAGTTCTCAGCTGGCTATTTAGCAATCTCTTGTAATAAAACACACATCTACTTACCCTATGCCTTATTTACTATTTGTTACCATCCATTCAGTTAATGCATTGTGTTGAGCTATTCTCTATTCTTTTTTATTTCTTTTCTAACATTTTGAAATATGCGTATATAAAGATTTTTTAAAGAGTCCGAGTCTGGAGAAAATAATCTGAGACAATAACACCTTTTTGTCTGATGCCAACATCCACTGCTTCGTCTTTGCAACACAAATCATCCTCCTTGCTACGCTCTGTCTTCTAGAACAGATGTTAGCTAAAATCTCTCTCTATCTCTTGCATTAGAGAGGCAATACGGTACAGTGAAACTCTTTGTTACCTTCAGTATTTCCAGTCTTTTCTATTTAGGTCCCCTTTTACCTTAGTGTCAGCTTGCCTGACCTTTAAAGCATTGATTCTCAGTCCACTAACATCAAACAGAGAAGTGCCATGTGTCCCATATTCCAGACGGACATTCAAGATAGAGACTTGCTTCAGGTGACATGGGAATGCCTGTGAAAGTTGAAGAACTTAAACCCAAGTAAACCAGGTAATCTGTGATGCAAGTTGGATATTTTTTCAACTGGGACCAGCTCGGTTTTCATGTACATATTGGGTTTACATGGTGAAATCTTGATAGCAGTGGGGCTGCAGTGGTGGCTTGTGTGAGGAGACACCAGGATCTGCCCCCACATAGGTAAGAGCCACTTCCACCCACATCCAAGATGGACCCACCACTGGTCAAAGCCGAGCCCATCAGTGAGCTTGGTGAAATCAATTTCCCCGAGTCAAGACTGTTTTGCCCATGACAGTAATTGCTGAGTGATCTCGCCATCCTTATCTTGACCTAAGAGCTTTTTGCTGTGTTTTCCCTCCTGTCCAGTTGAGGAGGTAAGCAGAGCAGACCAGCTGAGGTCAGCCCACCACAATGTAACTATCAGTGTAACCTGCTTTGGCAAGACAATCTGCATTATTCCATAGAGGCGCTATGGGTATCTGGGCCAACATTTGTTCTTCTCTGGGCAAAGATTAACTTAATTTAATTACTCTTACATGCCACATTAATACTGCTAGAAACAAAAGGAGGATACCGCCTGTTGAGCCTGTATGATTACTGCTTTTTGTCCTAACGTGGAGCTCTTATTTTTACAAAATTTCCTAGTAAAAAAACTAATACCATTTCATCTTTAACAGCATTTATTTTTAAAGCACCAATAAACATGGCATATAGTAGAGAATTAAAGTGGGTTACCTCCATGAGTGCTCTGGAGCCACTGAACATCAAGTACTTTGCCACTGCAAGTCACCCAAATAAGCTTTCCTGTAACTGAGCTAATGATAAATCTCCAACTCTGAAAGAGCAGCTTTCTATCTTTAGGCTTCAGCTATGCTTTTCTTTTGTGTGTACAGCCTATTTATGGAACGCTGCTGTTGAACTTGAACGCAGAGCAGAAAAGCGTTCTTGCCTAAATTGTCTATAAATATCGTCTGGAGGAGCCTAAGGGGTTTTACTGTCCGGGTGGTTGTGAGGCCCTCATGTGCTGCTTTGCTCAAGTATTTGTTTATTCCCCATTTAACATCCATCCTCTGACTTGAAAAAGTGACCTCCTGAAGTGTATATCCCACCCTTTCATATGAGACTGCTATTTTCATATGACCCCAAGAACTTTGATGCTGCATGGTCTCCATGGGGCAAGAATATTCAGAAACACATGGGTGGAAATTACCTTCCTGGATGTAGGCACAGATGAACATAGAGATTTTTTTAGAAAACTAACAAAAAAAGTAATTTTAGCAGAAATAATGTTGTAAATTACTAGACTGGATCAGATGAACACTTAGCTGTCCCATACTCCCTTCTCCAGCAGTGGTCAGAATTGGATGCACATGAGGATGATAGAAGAAAACACAGGAAAAGTGTTAGAGGATAATTTGTACCTAGTGAAATTTTCCTCATTCATAAGACATGGATTCAAGTAGAGAGTTTTCAAGTGTTTTTCAAAGCCTGGTCTTTGGGTTTGTTTTAAGTGACTTTTTTGGGTCTGACATCCTGTGTAACCATCTCAGCCTCTTCTTGCTGGGATATCACATGTCAGCAAGTTGTGTAGGCTGATCACTTTCTCAACAAATGTGTAATTTATTTTAAGAGCTTTTAGTCTGCCTGTTTTTCTGACTCTTTGAATCTCTCTGGCGCTTGAGCTGGAGCTGGGAAGGAGTGGACCCCTCTATAAAATTAATCACTTTGGCTTCCCAGTGCATCCTTCTCTGTGGCTTGAAACAGGACAGTAACAAAACATGTTGCGTAATTCAATCCAGGTTTTATAGGGCATTACAATTGCTCTTTTCCTCTCTTTGTAATTAGGTTGTATGATGTTAGTGAACACTCGCATACCTTGTGATGGGGTTGTGGCTGTGAGTACTGCCCACACCAGCCTCCAGCAGCACTGAGGCTGTCACGGCTCTTCCAGCTCCCCTTTGGACACCCACAACTGGAAGGGCTGTCTGGAGCGGTCATTGAAGCTGAGCAGTGAAATCACAGGGTATATTGTCCCAGCGATGGAACAAAACTACAAATATTGGCTTTTTTTTGGAAAACACATGTAGAAATGCAAAATGATATTTACACCCATGCAAAGTGTATGTGCTTGTCCAGATTGTATTGAAGTAGTGAAAAGTAAACTCTTAATAGGCCAAGAGCAAAACAAATTTGCTTTCAAATTTAAGAGACCATTCAAGAGGAAAAAACTGCAACCTACACTGAGCCTCATTTGACATTGGAAATATGAGCATTGGCCATAGCTTTGATAGCAGTAGTGTAGTATAGTTAAATTTGCTTGGGTAACCAGACAGAAAATTTCTAAACACAAGTAGAAAATCGCAAGTTAAATATGTTAAATTTAACTTTAAACTACCAACTGGAAGCCTTATTCACAGATGATTCACTGGTTTTATCTATTGTAACTCAGTTTAAAACCATTGAGTTAACGCATCCCTTTCTACACGAATTTATGGCATTTTGACATTGGAGGGGAGTGGATACACCTAAAACCAAGAAATACATCGCACAACAAAATTTAGAGTTACTTGACTGTATCATATCTTGAGATTTTGTTTTGGTAACATGCGGTATGTTTGTATCAATTCCTACTTTTACATTTGTTTTAATGTTTCGTAATGTAAAATAATCCTTGAGGAAAGCTTCATTCCAGTGAAGTTGAAATGAAATAGAAATTTGTCAAACAAAAGCAGTCCTCGGCTTGATGCAGCTTAAAGCAAAGCCTGAACAGTCAGAAGTCAGCCCCAAGAATGAAATGCCAGCTTTATAAAAAACGGCGGGGAATATATGATCCAGAAAACATTTCACCCAGTTTTAAAAGGACAGATTATGAAACTGTGCAAGAAGCTGCACAGGCTGAGATCACCATCTCTTGGGTAATATTACACTCCGAGTTTGTCTGGTTTGGGTTTTTTTCTCCTGCACAGCTCAAGTCTGGCAATTTCTGAATGTCTTGAGAATGCTCTTATTGGTGCAGCACTTTGCAGTCTACCTCGGGAAAAGGTGACTGTAAAAGTGGAGTTTTCACTGAGTGTCACCCATTGCCATGCTGCTTTTCATGGGATGCGTGTGAAGTCAGTCCAAGATTCTTCCTTCATCACCAGAAAGTGGTTTTTCAAGGCAAATATTGCCTTCCTTACAGCAGTAGGATTATGCAGGTATAAAGGAGAAATAAATCCTCAGTACAAGCCAAAATCCTAGTAGACTTTTGTGCAGCATTTAGGCAAAAGACAGAATATTCTGGTTGGCAGTGGACGTTGGCTGAAGCTTTGTTAACCCTCCCACCAAAACCAATTATTTCTGGTAAGGAAATAAAGCATTGTATTTCTTCTTCTTTATGTTTTGAACTCATCTGGTTTAGGTTTTGGAGGAAGCTCCAGGACTGGAGGACAGAGAAGGTAGTAGTAATAAGTAGACAAGAAATGGTGTAATAAAACTGGGGTAACTCAAAGAAGCATAACCCCCAGATGATGTCAGAGCCTTAACTCTTTAGCTGCTTTCTGATGTGACTTAAATTAGCAAGTGAGTCTGTCATTTAGATTCAAGCAGCATGGCTCCTGCCCTCAGGCTGTGGTAGAGGTCATGTACCGAATGCTTAGACAGCTTAGGTTGCCGGCTCAAGACCAAGAAAATAAAACTCCTGTCTTGAAATGCATGTCTCGGGCATTTTGTTACAACGAGCTTGTTTGTTTGTTTGTCTGAACTGAGGAGAGAGGACATAACCTTCTGGCAAAGGCGTGGAGAAATGCATCAGGAACATTTCCCCGTGTTTTCAGGGAAGCTGGAAACCAAAAGTCAGATGTGACCCCTAGCCTCATGTGTCTGTGCAACCTTCATCCTCATTCTCCTCCCCATGGTCCAGACTCACTTGGCAGAGAGAATGGGGTGGTTCATCCAGCTGGTAATGCTCCGTGCTGAAGTTAAGTTGGCCAAGGTGTGCAGACGCTATTTCAACAGCTTGGTTTCTGCAATTAAATATACACTTTAATGTGCATAATCTAACCAGTAGGATTGATTTAGCATCAGTGTGGGAACCTTAGCTTTCAGTTACCGTGAATTATGTGTGTTTGAATTCTGAACCTTAATGCTGTACTAATGTAGGCATTTGCATTTAATGACATAGCTAAGTTGAATGAGCCTGCCACCACTTAAACTCTGAAAAGTTCCAGCTCTGTGAAGACATCTTGCTGAAAATGTGAACAACAGCTGATAGGTTTCCTGACTGAAATGCTGCAGGCTTGATCATGTAAAGAGAAGCAGCACAGCAAGATCTTAAGAGTCTTTTGATGTACTTTTATGACCATTTTCTTCATATGTTATGCTCCTTGTATCTAGAGTCTAATAAAAATTAAATAAACCAAAATTATTTAAAATTCATATCACAATGTTACTATAGAAGGATGCATGACAGAATCACCGGAGCTGACAAAAACATAATATCTATCCCAGATTCTTTAATTAAAAAAAAAAAATAAATTAACCAAACAATATAAACAGTTCTGAAGGGAGATATCAGAAACATCCAAGCCAGACTTGCTCAGGCAGTGGGGTAGAGTTGAAGTTAACCCTGTCTTCGAGAGGCAGACCCTAATGCCTTTCCTACTGCTAAGGTGTGCTTTATTCCATCAGCAACTCTGTTGCTTCCATCAGCAACTCTGTTGCTTCCATCAGCACTGATGGGAGGTTTTGCTGCTGGAGGTTTTACTGCATTCAAGGAGAAGGTTGGCTAGTGAGGAGGATCACACCATGACATTCAGAGCTTGTGATGCCACAGTGTTTACTCTCCCAAGTAAGCACAGGGGACTGCTCACACCAATGCTATAGAAACTGGTCTCCTGGGGTGGAAAAAGGGCCACCTCCAGGAAACGATGTAGAAATCACCACTAACTAGGAGTTAGACCCATAAGAGCATGCTTGAAATTGCTCTTTGAAGATAGGTCTCTTTCTCTAGTACCTGCAGAAGAAATCAAGGAAGCCTAGTCTCCAGCAAGCCACAACAGTTATTTTTCTGTTCCTGCTTGACATGACTACTGCATTCATTGTTGTGGTTTAGGGCTGGGCTGGCCACTAAATCCTAGACAAATGCTTTCTATTAACCCCTCTCCCCTCCCCAGAAGAGAAAAGAGAATAAGGGAGAGAGACTTTACGGGTTGGAAAATAAAACTAACAGATTTAATAAAACAATAATATTAATACTACAGGATAATAACGTAAATATGAAAATAATGAAATACATATATGTACAGATATATATACAAAATCAATATAAAATCCTCCCCACAATGACAAATACGTCACCAGAGGCTCTGCAGAGCAGGGCACTGGAAAAGTCCCAGTCTGGACTCAGCAGCAGTGGGAGCTGATGCAGGAACACAGGGACCAGGATCAGAGGCAGACTTCGGCCATTGCAGGATTGAGAAGGGTCGAGACAGATGGAAAGATCCAAGATGAAAGGGTCAAGACCCTCAAGATCCCTCGGCTTTATACCAAGTGTGTCATATGTGGGATGGAATATCTCGTCGGTCAGTTTTGGGTCCACTCCCTGCACCACAGGCTCAGACATGGCACCCATGGTGAGACAGTGGCCTTGAGATTATCAAGTAGCAGTACACACGGTCTGGAAAAAAACATGCTGCTAATTTCAGCAAGTTTAGCCACTTAGAAGAGACTGAGCTGAAAAATAAAATCACTAACTAGAAAATTAGTTCTGTTTAGCTCAAAAAACGACATTCATGACTAAGGACCACATTCTCCATGGTACTTTGGTAACCAGAACCCGATGACTTAATCAGGAACATGCAAGTGCATTTGAGGATGTGGGAATCACCATCAGTATAAGCAGAGTCAGACCTATATGGAGGCATTGAAACAGTGGAATAATTTGTTGTTCCATTCAGTGTGTATTGTATCTGACATTTATAAATTTCATACATTTGAAGAGATATTGAATATGAAAATATTTAGCTGAAAGAAAAAAAGAGTAATTTTAATAATATATAAGTGGAGTTTTGCTAACTAGTTGTAATTATTTTTGAAAAATGTTTGGTTCAGCATGTTAATAGTAATTTTACTTCCCCTTAAAATTTTGATCTAAGCATTTCCAGCTTTATCTCAAATTGATGTAGTTTTCTCTTTAGAAAGTCAGTATCAACAACTCCTCCTTTTTAGAAAAAAACTGACTTAGTTTTTTGAAATTATTTGGATATATCTAAAATCTAAAAAACACCATCTTTCACATGAAATTAGCTTTCAAAGTTCAAAAAATACATTGACTCTAGTTCTATATTTTTGACAAGCTTGTATAATAAATTATCTTATTAGACGCAAAGACTAGTTACTTTTAAACTCATAACCTCCTGGAATATCTAAATCTTTCACAACAAAGAGAGACATATAAAGGTATAAAACGGAAGAAGATAAATACAATTCTCAAAGGAATATCAAACCTTTCAGCTTGAGGGTTAAGTATGGGCATTAAAAAAGAATCCAATTAAAACAGAAAACAAGGTTTGTACTGCATTGCCCAACTGTAATAAATTCATTATGTGTGGATAAAGGAAAACATAGCAATCCATAATAAATACATGTACTTCTTAAGTACAAATGTTTGTATAAATAATTTCAGTGGATCATTCTTAGTTCCAGATGTGTGTTCTCAGCAGTCTGGTGGGTTTAGCAATGCAGAGGTGCCAGCAGCGCTTGGGGAGGTAGGAGAGGTGCAGTACCAGTAACGCATAATGGAATAACAGCCTCATATAAAATTTAAGCCTTCTGTTTAAAAACAGGAAATAAAAGTGGGAATCAGATGTTTCTCATCATTAAACTTCAAAGACTGCACCTTGTGTTTCTGTGATTTTAGAGATGATTTAAATACGAAATTAGTGCTAGCTTTTAGCACCCTGCTTGTACCAGCCTGATGCAATAACTGAGGTTAGATTTTCCAAAAACCTGATCTGCTTATTTCAGCCTCTAGACAACCAAGTATTCAAAGTGGTTTATCCCTGGCAGCACTCCTGATGGCAAGGGGAGAAAGGAGAAGTTTCGGATGCTCTTACAACACCAGGGTCACCATTGCAGTTCAGCTACATAGTCCGAACTCCAGAAAGCGACCTGGTCAGCAATAAGGCATAGCTCAGACCTGCCTATGAAATTATGTCTATTAATGTAAGTTCACATCTTTAAGGTACATGACAGAAGACTTCGTTTGAATGCCCTTTGTCATCTTTCCTCTCCCCTCTCCAGTTTCAGGAGTTTCCCAAGACTAGAAGGAATCTAGTTGCTGTTGGTTGAGTAAGAAGGACATGGTATCAGAAAGACAAAAATAAAGGTTGAAGAGAAAAACAACCCAAATAAAAAAACAACCAAAAAGGCAGTGATCTCATGGGTCAGGAAAGGTCTACTGAAAATCACAACAACCTGCAGTCTTCACCAAAAGGCTTTGTTTTGCTAGGAATGGTACGAGAAGTATTTGCATGCGGGCAGTGTCAGAGGGCAGAGTTTCCCAATGATTGGGATTGCGCAAATAATCTGATTCATCAGGGTCTGGTGCATTTTTAAGGAGAAAATCTAGAACGAGAGCCATTATTTCAGAGTACATTTCTCACTCCCTGAGTCAAGATTCCCAGGAGCTATGAAAGGCAATCATGCAGTTCTCAAGTGATTGGAAATGTCATTATAATGTAAAATGAAGAAAACTTAATCCCCAACACTTTTTCCACAGCTTTTTTCCTGCCTGGACATATGTTCCTTGTCAGCCTCTTGAAAAATACATGGACCGTAATACAGGCTCACCATGGTCACTGTTCACCAGTGGTGTTGATCTAGATATTAGTTAAAGGCAGGAACAGAAGCAGGCAAACTGTTATTCTAAATAAAATGTGAGAGGCTTGCTGACCAAGTTGAGCAGAAGGGTATTCTAAAACCCAGGAAATGAGGTAAAAAAAACATACTCCCTGCATGGTAGATAGTAAACAGCAGTGCTCAGAGTTTATCGTAGACTTTAAAGAAAGTGTTAACACAGGACATGGAATAAAATAGTCTCTGAAACACAGTGAAAGGACCTCCAAAATCCTTTGATGCTCATAGCAAGGACTGGCCCAAAGAGCAAGGAAGAGTACAGGCTATAGATATGTTGCAAAACACAAACCACTCTGATCGCAAGTCTCCTTGGGATTTTAATCTGCTGGGTACCACCACCTTCCACAGGCTGCCCGAAGAGTGGAGTTTGGCATGATGAAACACATCCCCTTAGCTACAGAGCCGATACTGTGAAATTCTGCTTATGTGCATTGCTCCTCAGATTTTAGCAAAATGCTCGGTCTTGGATGTACTCAATTCCCACTTAAGCCAGCCCAGCCTAACTTCAGAAAAGAGTTAAGTCAAAAACGAGTGTGACACAGGTGTCCCCCCTTATAATCTTTACAAATCTGAGCTCATAGTGATCATCTCCTATTGATTTTTCTATTTACCATTTCTACTGTCCACTACTTGTCAGTCTGACTACCCTTCCAAGGCAAATGTTTGATTTATTTTGAAGAGAACAAACTAAATACCACTCGAGCCCAACTTGGCCACAGTTTTTTGTTGCCATATCCGTTTTGTGACTCTCCTGCCTCATTTCCCAGACCAGTTCATCACAATGCAAAAAAGTAGCTTTGTACAGTCAAGGCAACGAATTAGTAAATTTGTTGTGTATTTTCTCTGCCGCAACTGAAAGTCATTACCATTGGTGTAGTTCATCACAATGCAAAAAAAATAGCTTTGTACAGTCAGGGCAATGAATTAGTAAATTTGTTGCATATTTTGTCTGCCGCAACTGAAAGTCATTACCATTGGTGGGCTAAATTAAATAACCTGAGCTCCCTTCAGTTTTTGGACGGCAGGTGTCCTGGTTTGAGCTAAATAGAACTCATTTTCTATTTAGTGATTTTACTTTTCAGTTCAGTCTCTTTTAAGGGGCTGAACTTGCTGAAATTAGCAGCATAGTTTTCCAGTACATGCTGCAAGAAACTGATAAGCTCAAGGGCAATTGTCTCACCATAGGTGCCAGGTCTGCGCCTATGGGGGTGGGGAGCAGCACCAAAACTGACCAACTATGTATTCCATCCCATATACATCATACTTGGTATAAAAGTTGAGGGATCACGAGGGTCTCAACCCCCTTCTTCCATCTTGGAGCCCTTCCATCTCAGATCCTTCTGTCCCTCTCAATTCTGCAGTGGCCAAGGTCTGAGCAGAACTCTGCTAGTTCGTCTGCCTCTGATCCTGATTTGTGTGTTCCTGCATCCTGCTCCCACCTGCTGC
>NW_010190297.1:27795-28266 GCF_000695765.1 Mesitornis unicolor
GGATTTTATATTGGTTTTGTATATATTTGTACATATTTGTATATATTTCATTATTTTCATATTTACAATATTATCCTGTAGTATTGGTATTATTGTTTCATTAAATCTGTTAGTTTTATTTTTCAACCCATAAAGTCTCTCTCCCTTATTCTCTTTATTCTTCCCTTCTGGGGAGGGGAGAGGGGTTAATAGGGAGCATCTGTCCAGGATTTAGCGGCCAGCCCAGCTCTAAACCATGACAGCAGGTACTGACATGTCAGAAAACAACACTACTGTCATAGCTCTAATCAGCACATTTCTCCTTAGAAAGCCCAGGAATGGGTGCCCAAGAGACTGCGGCTCCTTCTGCTAACCCAGGCCTACTCTTCCCCCTGCCATCGTAACAGAGCTGACTTTTCCCATCCAGAGTGGATCACTTCTGTCACAAGCCTTTGGCAATGCGCAGGCCTCTACAAAGGGTAAAAAAAGAAG
>NW_010190298.1:0-21109 GCF_000695765.1 Mesitornis unicolor
AAGCCATATTAGACCACGGTGACCGGGACCCGGGTCAGCCGTGCCCCCTTCCCCATGTGTCCACCGTCCCCCCTCCGGTTTCGTGGGGCTCAGCGGCGCAGGACGAGCCACGTCGGCCACGGTTGCCACCGTCACCCCGGGCAGCGCTGGGCACAGACGCCGGGGCCGACCTCCTGGTGGTGTTTCTGCAATGGAAAAGCTGGGATGCGGTGGAGATCTGGTGGTGAAAAGGCTTTTTTGGAGGGATTTGGGCTATTTCTGCTGTGTCCGCTCGGGTGGTTTCCATTTCGGGGATGAGGTCGGTGCAAACCCAGCCGTGCCACGGAGACGCTCGGCTTTGGTCTCCTGGGGTTCGAAGGAAGCAAATCCAGGAGTTTTTGGCAACAACCTCGGCTTTCTCGTCCTTTTCCCCCAAAGCCGGGAGGGAGCAGCGGCTCCTTTGGGCGTCCCAGGCTCCGGACCCCCCTGCTCTGCCCCGTCCCGGCCCCTGCAGTGCTCAGCTCTGGGGGGAGCTGCTTTTAAAGCCCCTTCCTCTCGTGTGGACTCCGTCGTTTCCGTCTCTTCTCGTTCAATGGTTATTTTGTAATGATCTCTGTCTCCTTATTAAAGAAACGAGCTGAAAGGAGCCCCTGGCCCCTGCTGGTCTCATTGCTGGAGCTCAGTGGGTGGGATGAATCCCAGGGACAATGGAGGGATGGGGATGAGGGGAGCCCCACAAAGCCCCCCAAAACACGTGCGTGCTCACATGGAGGGGGTGTCCCCAGGACCCCCAGGCCCTGGTGAGTGTGGCTGTCCTCGACACGGGGCACAGGTGGGAAGACATCGAAGGTCCCCACCGAATTCTTCCCCCAACACAAGCAGTTTGGGCCATGTGTTCACCTTTGGGTGCTGCTCTGCTTTCAGAAGCGCTGGACACCCCCAGCACCAAGGGAAGGAGCTCACGCTGCAGTAACTGCCCCTCAAAACCCAAACAGGCAGAGGGTCCATGAACCCCACCGGGGACAACAGCTCCAGTGTCTGCACTGGGGGCCTGTCCTGCTCCAGGTTCTGAGCAGAGCAAACGCAGGGCCCAGCACCACAGAGGGAACCCCTGGGCACAACCCCACCAGGGTGTGGAGGGGACACAGGGACCCTCTCCCGTTGGGTGGATTTTGGGGACGCGCACCCACAGCTCCTTCACTTGGGCTTTTGGGGAGCGCTGCCTTCCCCACGGCGCAGCTATGGAGCATTTCTGCTTTCACGGGCCACTGATATCACTGTGCTACGGAAGTTTTGGGCAAAAACCACGGCATTTTAGGTTAAACCACTGAGAAAAACAGAAGCCAAGGCAAAGCTTCTATTTTATCAACTCTTATTTTATTCATTTATAAATACTGTTGTGTTTACAAGCATCATAGATGTGAATATTATTCCCAAACTTTCAAACACATAATACTTATAATACTATATAACAACAACCAGTAAAACAAATCATTCATCTCAGGGTTTGAAAGGCCACTCAAAAGTTGCATAAAAATACATTCTCTCCCCATCTCGTAAGCCAGTCCCGCTTCTCCAAGGAGTTTATTTACAAGGAGCCGTCATCAAACTCGCAGCCACAACAGGCGGGTTCACCCCAAGCGATGATAAAAACGAATTCACCCCAAGCAATCGCTCAGAAAACAGCGAAGCGCTGTGCTCTCCATGGGGATCACGTCTGGCAAATGCTCTGGGTCACACAGTTTAAAACCTGCTCGTGTCCGTCCCGGCCGTCCCCTCCGCAGCGCGGCGGTGGGGCCACGCGGAGAATGGGGTCAGCACGAGCACTCACAGCTTGGTCAGCAGAACAAGCCATTGGGGGGGACCCAGATGGGGTTTGGGGGGGACGACCCAGTGCTGAGCACCACCAACCGCTGGTTTGGCTTTGCAAGAGGAACCGAGCCCCCCGCGCCCTTCAGTGCTGCTCCTTCGGGTGTCCTGCGGGAAGGGGCAGATGTCAGTGCAGGGTGGGTTTGTCAGGTGGGGCTGAACCCTCTCCCTCAGCAGCCGCCGGGCTTCACACGGCCAGGAGCAGGAGTTTTAGTCCGAAATCGCGTCCCTCGTCCCGCCGGGATGCACCCCCCGCAGGTGAGGATCTTCCCCGCGCGGCGCAGAAGGGCCCGGACTCCAGTTCGGAGCCGGGAGGGCCCAAATCCGAGGCGAGGAGTGGGTCAGCAAGAGGAGGAAACACCAAGAAGTACTCACAGCGAGTGCAGCACGGGGAACGGCGTGCAGAAGCAGCATTGACCGGATCTCGAGACTGAACGCTGTTGAATATAGCAGGGTTAAAAGAAAGGAGTATAAAAAGGAGCCTCTGCAGAAACCCCGGTGCCGTCACCAGCTTTGGTCTCTTCCTCCCCAAAACGCAGGGGCGGAGGAAGGGTCTCGGTGCCGTGCACAGGTAACGCCGCGGGAGAGGAACCTCTGAGCTGCTGGGGAAAAAGGGGGCTCCGAGAGGAGCCAGAGAGGGGCAAACAGGAGAGGGAGGGGAAAAATGGAGAACTGGGGGGAAAAATGAAAAACCGAAGGAAAAAAAACCCCAAGGGAGAGGAAAATAAAGATGATTTTTGAAGCAATTATCAGCAAAAGGGTCCAAAATGCCCAGGATTGACTGACAGAGGTAAATTTTACCCTGTTGAGCACACCCAAGGATGATGCTCACGTTCAAGTATCTCCTCTATCTCTCATAGTGGAGGGTCTGGGGGCCTGGGGACGTGGGTACAACCCCTCACAGACACCCCCGTGTTCAATGACTGCGACTGCAGGGGCAGGGAGATCACAGGACAACGGGAAAGAGAGGAGAAAAGTGGGAGGATGAGGTGGGGACGTGGTTCGGGTATGGGAGGAAGTCGCTGAGAAGGAAGGGGGCATCTCCACAGATCTGACGGGAGGTCGCTGCCATCACCACTGCACTCAGAGGAGCTGGTCTGATGCCCATGGGGAACAACTCCAAACTGCTCTGAGTGCGGGTAACGTTAAAGAGGGGTTTTTGAGGCTTCCTTCAAGGCCAAGGCTTATTGCAAGCTTCTGGCAGATGAAAAGCCCCATCCCGGCAGTGCAGGCACCAGCACAGCCAAGGGGAGCTCCTGTCCCTCTGACACCAAGGCCCGCAAGGCACAGGGCAAGATCAGTGATCGCTGCTTCACGCTGCTCTGCCTTGAACCCAGCTTTTCTGCTGCTGGGGGGTGGGACAGGGCCCTGGATCCCCTCTCTCTAAACCAACTGGGGCTGCCCTTCCCTTCAGGTACCCGAAACGCCTGCCCAGACTCCTCTGTAGGGCTCTGCCTCCATGAAGACAGCAGGAAAATGGTTGTTAGGACAGAGGGACGGTTTCTGGTGTGGGCACAGCTCCCTGCGAGGGGATCCACGCTCACACACATGTGGACGCAGCAGCAGATCTGCAGGGGTTCACACTTGTCCCTCAGAAAGCTTGGGAGGACCCGAGCTGCATCCTGGCTGAGATGCAATGAGCGGATGGAGATGGGGGCCCTGGAAGGACACGGGGTGACACCGAACCCCGCAGGCTGCGAGGAAAGGCAGGGACACGGGGAATGGCGCTGAGAGTCAGGCTGATGTTACTGAACGGGTCTGAAATAAAAGACTTGGTCTACGGGGGCGGAGGGAGAAGAAGATCTCTGTGCAAAGCGGCTGTTGTCAGCCTGGTACAGAAATCAGCCCTGGTGGCTTCCACAGCATCGCAGCGTAACCAGAGTCCCCATCTCAGTGGGTTGTGAGCCTGAGTCCCAGCCCATGTTCCCATTTCCCACCTGGAAGTGCTGGACTGGTTCTTTCTGTCACTTTTTCAAGTAGGCGCTACCTGCTCCAGAGCAGAGTCCAACACCAAGCACCGGGCAGAAGAAGTTTTGGCAGCTCAGACCCAGTCCTCGCCTTTCTCTTCTCCCTTGAATAAAATGTCCGGGATACCACAACATGCTTCGTTTAAAAGGAACCAGATGGCAGGGGCGCGTGTTTGGGGGAAGTCAGGGCAGAGAGGGAATGTACAGCAACGGGCAGGGCAAGGCAGGCTGATCCCACGGCCGAGACGCTTGCTGTACGCGACAGGAGCGGGGCAGCGTGGGGTTGGCAGCTCGCGTAGGGCACCCTCCTCATCCCGCCTCTGCTCGGGACTCCTATTTGGAGAGTTTGCTGATGACACGAATGAGGGCTCCGTTCTCGTCCTTCAGCCTTTGGTTGTCCGACTTCAGCTCCGTCAAAATCTGTGAGAGACAAACGGGAGGTGGGATCAGAGCTCGGCACCGGACGGACAAACTCCGACGTCCCAGCCCCTGCACCCGCGCTGTTAACGCTGAGCATCTCTGCAGGGTTTTCACAAGGCGTGGGGGGTTGAGCACAGCAAAGAGCCCCTGGTGAGCAGCGACGCCACGGCCCCAGCGCCAGGGAACCGTTTCTGAGCCGTTTCACCCCAAACCTGCTCCCAGAGGCTCGTGAGGGCTTGGCAGAAAACGCTAAAGCTGCTTTTCCTGATTGGTTTTTCCATTTGGCCAGGACCAGAGGGGAAAACAAGGGCCTGAAATGCTCACTTGGGGCTGGACCTTGCAAAACCTCTTCAGAACAACCCAAATTTCCTCGGTATCCCACAGGTGTTCAATGCAAACCAGAGGCCTGGACACACTGACATGGAGACACCTCCTCGGTTCTGTTTAAGGCTGGAGCTCAACCAGGGGCCACAACACAGACAACAGCCACAGCTTTTAGTTGGAAATGGGACGAACCAGCTTTGACAAGGCCTTTCCAGCATCTCTCATTGGCAAAACCCCTCCCGACTCCTCCTGCTATGGGGCTGACCTCCACTGGACCGTCCCCAGACACTGGGGACTGCAGGATCCCGTGCTGTGGGGGTGACCTCCATGCACCATCCCCAGCCCTTGGGTACTGCAGGACCCCGTGCTCCTGTCTGGGTGTGACACCGAAGGTGCCAGCAGCCCCAGGGGCCATCAGCTCCGATCTGGAACAAGCCAGGGGGTAGTGGGGTCACGACACTTGTGTGGGCTCCGCAATGGCTCGAGGAGGGGCTTCGAGGAGCTCCCCCAAATTCAAACCCCACTGAACTTTCTTCTAAGCTGGAGCTTCAGCTCTGACCACAACTCCTGCCCCAAGGTGCCCAACTCCATCCCCACTGATGCTGGTGGAGAGGAGGGGGCAATGGGAGCATGGAGGGATACTGGGGTAAAACAACGTGATGGGGTGGCCAGAGCTCCAGTTTGTGACGCTCAGAGGCGTCTCACTGGACCCCACTTGTTAACTGGGAATGTTACGTCACGTATCGCTGGCTGAAGGCTGGGTGTTCACTGCTTTTTACCAAGTGTCAAATCTCCAAGGTTTTCTGAAGGAAGCATGAATGAAGGCAGCAACAGCAGAAACTGGCACCTGTATGGCCCCCTCCGTCTGCTGACGGCCTGCAAGTTCAGGCAAATGTTTTTATCCTTGCTGGATTGGAAGGGGAAAACCAAACCAGAACTGGATGGCTATGGATAAACTCCTTAAGTTGTGGCAATTTCTGTGGAGAGCTGATTCTGTACAGCACGTTACCTGTGGTCGTGTGCTGCTCCCTGCCTCAGCTTCTGCGGAGGGGAGGTGAGCACTGCTCCTTCAGCAGCAGCTGGGAGTCGTATGACCCCGACCCCGTGTGACAGGGACATCACCACAGGGCTGTCACCACATTACAGATCTGCTCATGGCCAAACCAGAGCCATCGCCCAGCACCAAAATACTCAGAACCCCCCAAAACCAGGGAGAGCACCCGTTTCATCCTGCACCCTCTGCTTCCTCCCGAGCTTCGTGCACTGCACAGCACGGTGCTGCCCAGTCCAGTGCACTGGGATGGTTCAACTCCAACTGGGTCTGCTGGGGGACGGTCCCTGTCCTTTCCACGCCACTGCTGGCGCACCCCTGCAGCCCCCAGTGCCTCCATCCCTGCAGTGACACCAAGGTGACCACTCACTTTGGCAGAGACAGCCCCGTCACAGCCTCCCAGAGAGCAGCTGCCCTGTCCTGTAACCCCACTCCATCAGATTGCAGTGAAGTTCTCCAAAAACTACAACTCAACCTCACAAATTTACATCCCCCCCGGGCCATTCCCCATTTCAAAGCAAAGCAGCCTCAAGTGACGTGAAACAAACTGCAGGTGAAGCCCAAAAACTGGAGCTTCATCAATGTCCCATCTCCATGGAGAGGAGGGAGGTGGCACAGCCCGCGGGACGGGGACGCTGACCGTCCCTGATGGCAGCAAGTGAGTTTTGGGCAGAGGCTGGTCCGAGCAGCACCCCTGCACTACCTGTGACACTGGAGAAGGTGGCATTTCCAGAATTACCTGGATTTTGGAAAATGAGATGAGTAGTAAATCTGTCTACTAAATAAGCAGAGCAATGAGAAGCAAATGAGTCTAAACCAGTGACACTCCTGCAAGCTGTGATGTCGAGGTGAGACGGGGCACACAGGTACCAGCGACATCCTGTCAGACCCACCGAAAGAGCTGAAAATAAACCAGCAGGGCTTGCAGAAACACGGCTCTTCTCCATCTGGACACCAGCAGTAAACTGCAACTGCAAACCTATGAGCAATGTGGGCTCAGCCCCCGCGCCCCCGCCAGCCTGCAGGAGCGACACGGCCGTGTCAGAGCAGAGGCCGTTAGCAGGGCAAAGCCACAATGCGAGCATTGCCCAGGAGCAGAGCAGAGCGGTGACTGCCGGGGCGGACACAGCACCTCCCTGAGCCTGGGAACACTTCTGCTCAGTTCTCAACACACGAAGGGAAGGAGAGCGACTGAACCCATCGCTTGGGAGAAGGTGGGAGCTGGGGAGAGGTTCAGGAATGCTGCTGCAGATTTAAACCAGGAGATGGTGAGATCAGTGAACGCTGATCATTTATCATTGAACATCGAACTATGGATCACTGAACATTGATCACTGATCATTGAACCACTGATCACTGAACATTGATCACTGAACATTGATCATTGAACCATTGATCATTGAACCATGGATCACTGAACCACTGATCATTGAACATTGCTCATTGAACACTGATCACTGAACACTGATCACTGAACATTGATCATTGAACATTGATCATTGAACATTGATCACTGAACATTGATCATTGAACATTGATCACTGAACATTGATCACTGAACATTGATCATTGAACATTGATCACTGAACATTGATCACTGAACACTGATCACTGAACATTGATCACTGAACATTGATCATTGAACATTGATCACTGAACATTGATCATTGAACATTGATCACTGAACATTGCTCATTGAACACTGATCACTGAACACTGATCACTGAACATTGATCACTGAACATTGATCATTGAACATTGATCACTGAACATTGATCATTGAACATTGATCACTGAACATTGATCACTGAACACTGATCACTGAACATTGATCACTGAACATTGATCACTGAACATTGATCATTGAACATTGATCACTGAACACTGATCACTGAACATTGATCACTGAACATTGATCATTGAACACTGATCACTGAACATTGCTCATTGAACACTGATCACTGAACCCTTGCTCATTGAACATTGATCATTGAACACTGATCACTGAACATTGATCACTGAACACTGATCACCGATCACCTGCACAATCCAGTCCCTGGAGCACCCAACAGCCCCAGCCCATCCGTACCCACGTGGGCTGGAGCTGAGACTCGCGGCAAGGGGGAGCCACAATTCCCCAGGTTAGTTTGTTCCCGCGGTTAATCAGCCCTGCTATAATTTGTGTGCTAAGAATAGATGATTTCATACCTTAGTGCCACTTCCAGCCCATGAGAGCACGCTGCTTTTTCCTTTTTTTGAAAAAATAGCTATGATGTCTGAAGGGACCCAAATATCCCTACTAACCTGCAAAAGGCAGGTAGGGCCCAAAGAAAGCAGCATTTACAGCTTTATTTTAGCACTGAACCAATGAAGTAGCAAGAAAGGATGTAATTCAACTGCGCGATGAGCGAGGGCAGCTTACGGGAGGCTTGTCCTTGGCTTTCAAACACCGACTGCTCTGCAATGCATTTCAAACAGATGAAAAGAGAAAGTGCATCTGCTCGGCCCCCATCACTTCCCCTGCCACAAAAACCCCAAAAACTGAACTCGGATTCTCTTTAAAATGAAGGAAGGGACTTGTTCTCTGCTCAGGTCACCAAGAAATCACTTTCCTGTCGAAAACGTGCACTTTTCATAACATCCCTAGAAACTGATTAGATTGTGCATGCTGACTTTGGATAATCTTATTTTCTGGGAGCCAGCTTCTCAAGAAGAATTGCATTATGAGCACACACGTAGCATAAAACATCCACTTTGAGGTAAGGTAATGGAAAGGGCAAACTCATGGGCACCAAGAAGCCCCCATTTTCCAGCGTTAAGCCGCAGGGAAGCAGCTGATCCATCACTCAGTGGCCATCTCAGCAACAACCACCCAGCTCCACACCTCTGTGGCAAGGCAGGGAGCGTGTCCTCCTGCTTCTCAACAAGATGGGAGCCATGGATGGGAGACACAACAGAGAACGGATGGAGAGCAGCCCCGAGGAGAAGGACTTGGGGGTGATGAGGAGCTCAACATGAGCTGGCAATGGGCACTCACAGCCCAGAAACCAACCGTGTCCTGGGCTGCATCACAAGCAGTATGGGCAGCAGGGCCAGGGGGGCATTCTGCCCCTCTGCTCTGCTCTGGTGAGATCCCCCTGCAGGGCTGGGTCCAGCTCTGGAGTCCCCAGCACCAGAAGCCGTGGAGCTGCTGGAGCGGGTCCAGAGGAGACCATGGAGATGGTGAGGGGCTGGAGCAGCTCTGCTATGGGGACAGCTGAGAGAGTTGGGGTTGTTCAGCCTGGAGAGGAGAAGGCTCTGGGGGGACCTTAGAGCACCTGCCAGGACCTGAAGGGGCTACAGGAAAGCTGGGGAGGGACTTTTTACAAGGGCAGGGAGTGACAGAGCAAGGGGGAATGGTTTTAAACTGGAAGGGGTAGATTTAGAGTGGATATTGGGCAGAAATCCTTCCCTGTGAGGTGTTGAAGCTCTGGCCCAGGTTGCCCAGAGAAGCTGTGGGTGCCCCCTCCCTGGCAGTGCCCAAGGCCAGGTTGGACGGGGCTGGGAGCAGCCTGGGCTGGTGGAGGTGTCCCTGCCAATGGGGGTTGCACTGGGGGGGCTGTGAGATCCCTTCCACCCAAACCACGCTGTGATTCTATGGTCTCATCCACAGGGACCAGGCTCCCCTGCTGTGGGCAGTTAGTAAACCAGAGTGAACCAGAGTGAACCAGCGGGGCCAGCACCGTTGGCCAAGCGCAGCAGAAGTCAGCAGGCCCGAGCAGGGGCTCAGCGAAGCCCTGCCCACAGCCGGGCAGTGAGCCCAAGCTTTTGGCTGGATCCTGTGCCGCATGCTGCGCTGGAGCCACAAGCTGCATCAGCCGCCCTGCAGGGCAAGGAGGCGAGGGGAAACGGCGGAGACCTGCCTGGAAGAGTGGAAGAGGGAGCGAGATGAGCCGGAGGGGACACAGCTACAGCTCCTCTGATTCGGAGGGCTTGGCAGGCAGGGAAAGTCTGGCCACGACCCGGGTCAGAGCCCTGTTCTCAGCCAGGAGCTGCTCATTCATCTGCCTCAGAGTGTGAATCTGTTTGAGCTGGTGGAGGTTCTGCAGAGAGCGAGAGGAGGGGACAGAGAAACACGGAGAGAAGACATCACGGAGACAAACGGGCACGGAAATGGGCGTTTAGTCCACAGGCAGGAACAGAAAAAGAAGAGAATAAAGGAGAAATTAGCGGCAGTGAGTGCTGGATGGGTATGGGGAAAGCCTCACCACACACTGAGGATGTTTTGGGAACCATCCCTTTCTCCAGGGGCTGCCAAAGCCTTTAAACTGTCAAATAAAGGGATTTCCCAGCACAGAGCAGGACAGGTTTTTGCAGCTTATTTTCCAGTTTACCCAGTTTGCTCCAGCAGCTGCTGGACCTGGGACCTGCTGTGAGAGCTACCACCACTGCCCACCGACGTGGGCTTTGACAGCACCACTGGCACTGAGAATTGGTTTAAAACTCCTTTTGCTCATGTGTCTCCCAAAACTAAAGCAGACTTGGGTAGCACAGAGAGATCAGAGCTCCACAGGGGATTTTAAAAGGCGCAAAATGAAGCCCCTGTCCCAGAGCAGACCATGGAGACACCATCCCTGTCCCTGCAGCACCTGAATGATGCCTCCTGGATCTGCCCAAAGGGCTGGGATGAGGGGGGGGTTCATCCAACTCTGCCACGGGGCTCGACTTCTCTCTGATCTCCAGAGGTGACAAGTCAGAACCTGACTCCTTTTCATGAGTTTGGATGGCAGCAGCGTGAAAACACAGCAAAAGGAACAACTGGGCAAAGGATGGGGTAGAAACTGAGCCCCAAAACTGGGGTGAGCACAGGTACAGCAGCAACGGGGAGACACAACATAAAAGCACTGAGGAAGATAAACGGGGCACGGGGAAAGCCAGGCAGACATCGACATTCCCACAAGGACGACGTTTTTCCTGGTGGTGCTAAAGCAAAGCCATGTGCAGATGCCAGGACACGATGAGGCCATGGAGCTGCTTTCTGAGCAGCATCTTGTCCATCCATCCTCCCCACAGCAATTCGGGCAGTGGGGCCACGTGAATGAGAAACCCCCTCCGTGGTGGGGGGAGCACAGCCAGGGGAATGCAGGAGGGGAAAAGTCTGTGAAACGAGCAGGTTTTGGTTCAAGTGAACAAATCCCAGCCCAGAACCAGGGCAGCTCCGCAAACCAACGCGCTCCTCCCTGCATCCTCTTCCTCGTGAGGCTGCAGTGGCAGGGAGGGGACGCAGGGATGGGTGCAGGGGAAGGGGACTCCTTTCTGCCATTGCATCAGCAGAAAGCGCTCAAAGGGACGTCCTTTGCCTGCCTGTCCTTTGCCAGGAGCAGCACGGGCAAACCTGCGGTGGCACAAGGCATGAACATCCACCCCATGGGCATGACATGGGCAAGGAACCTGCTGCATGCCAGGACACCCTGACAAGGGCTTGTTTCTGTATGAAAGAGAAGTGTTTCCTGCAGCCCCCGTCCATCGGCTTGGTCACCGCTGCCCAGAAGCGCCACCTCTGCTCCCTGTGGAGGAATGAAGACACCTTGTCCAAAAGCCTTGCAAAGCCAAGAGACGCAAGGCAGGAGGGTGCAGGGAGCCAGCAAAGGTGGGGTTTGAGTCCCCCGAGGTTGTCAGACTGACAAAGCAGCTCCTTGGGGTACACCAACACCGGGTAAACCAACGGGTCCTGAGACAGAGCCACGGCAGCAAACGGCAGCAAATGGCAGCGGGGCTTCAGGGACGTCTTGGCAGTGAGATGCCCCTTCCCAAATCTCAGCCATTGATCCATCACTAAACTCACCCGAGCTGTGCCTCTCCCTGTGCTTGGTGGGCACAGACAGACATCCCTTGTCTGTCCTGTGAGGAATCACACCCCAGATCTCAGCCATTGACCCCTAAACCCACCTGAGCTCCTCCTGTGCTCAGCAGGGACAGACAGACATCACCCGTCCGTCCTGTGAGGAGTCACACCTCAAATCTCAGCCATCAACCCCTGAACCAGCCTGAGCTCATCCTGTGCTCAGTGAGGACAGACAGACATCGTCTGTCCCTCCTGCGTGGGATCACCCAGGAGCTGTTGGAGGATGGGTCACAGGGGAAGAGCCATTTCTCTTGGTGGTATCACGGATAATAAACGTCCTCCTTTCTCACAGGGAACACACTGAGCATCTGGCAGGCAGCAAACACCAAACAGCTGCAAAACGGGGCGCTGAGCTACGCGGGATGGAAAGGATTGCGATCGCTTTAGGGACCAGCTTTGTTTTCCACACCTCAGCACGACCTGAGCAGCCGCAGCTCAGCCTCATGATAAAAAGGATCATTTATGTAAAAATATGTGTGTGCTGCAGGTAGGACAGAGCCTTCCTTTGGTCCAAGAAACCCAGCAAAGGCCGGGAAGCTGGGACCGAAGCCAAGGCAAAGATGCTGCCGCTGCGACTTCTTATCACCCTGCTGGACACCTGGCTCAGCAAAAGCAGGTCTCTGTTCAGCTGTACCTGCCTGCAAATAAAGGATTTGGTGCCTGCAACATGAGGGGAAATCAAAACGCCCAGAGCACGCATGGTGCACAGCCAGGAGGTGCAGAGCTGTACGGCTCCCGTGACCTTCAAGAAGAATTGCTGTGTTGAGTTGGGACCTCGGGCTCTTGGTGTGGATTTCGGTCCAGCACAAATGCTCCTTTTCTTTCTCCTTCCTCAGCCAAGTCGCTCATCTCCAGTCGCATCCTGCAGCCACGGAGGAAATGCTGGTATTGCTCCATCCCCTTCACAGGAGCGGCTCTGGCATCACAGAGTTCACCCCACTCCTCTCCGTTTTTCGATTGCTTCATTAGCAGGGGTTAAACTCATTAAAGAACAAAGCTCTTTACTGCTACAGCTTGAAGTACCGAGTGTTTCTAGCCCAGAAACCCAGGCCCTTCCCTGACCACTGCTGTGCCTCCGCGTTGCAAGAAATCAGCTGCAGGGAGGGGAAAGCCCTGGGCAGGACATCAGATGCACATGGACACAGACACCCTGGGACCGAAACGCTGGATGTGATCAAAGAGGAGTGGGGAGGAGTCCCAGAGCAGCACCATCAACCAGCACCCAATAACCTGGCATGTTTGGGTGTTTCTCCTCGCTGCTCCGCACCCTAAAGAAAAGGGGTGGATTTGCTTGGGTCGCTTTTCCTCCTGGTGCTGCTCAGCGGCAGTGCAAGAAACCAGAGTGAAAACCTAACCAGAATTAACAGATTTGCTTTCCTGGGTTGACTCTGGCACCGGGGATGAACAGAGATGCTCTGTGGTTACCTCACTGTAGGCAAACACAACCAGGCTGTCTCTCCTGCTTTAAGGCACGACGAAAAGTGGACACGGGAAGTGCTTGTCCAGTTCAAGGATTTTATCTTCAGAGACGTGTATCTATATTCTCCTTTCTATTGAGTGGCTGTGAAAGAGGACACGTCACAGCGCACTCAGGTACTCGCCACACGCTCGAGTTTTTGCACTTGTGGAAACGTAACCCCTTAGAAGAGATATTTTCAAATCTCATGTCTATTTATTCTAACAAAAGGACACTTTGGTTGCTCAATGCAGCAAGGACACAGCAGAGGAAAGAGCAAGCACCGCTCTCCAGGACCCGATGGCTCATCTGCAGGCAAAGCACAGGCTCCCTTTGCCCACGTTCCCTTCCAGCCACGCTGCTCCTTCTGCACCTTCTTGGCTCCCATCAGTCTGCAGCTCCAGACAACCCAAACCAGCGGCGCTTTGGCTGCGTCCAACACTTCCTACAGGCACCTTCTTTCAATAATTGCTTCCTGAACCAATATAAATGTTTCAGAACCCACAGGCCACTAGAGGACACCAATTTGTCTTTTTACTCCACGGGCTGAGCTGGTTTGCAGTGATCTGCATTGCTGGAGAAACACCACAACTGCTGCTGTCTGCACGTTCTCCTGAAGGCCAAATTTCTGTGATTACAGCAAGGCTTCTCTGGAGTTCAAGGTTATTACCTGTCCCGCGAACAAAGAATTTGGAATTTAGGCACATTCAGTCCTTTCTCCTTCCCCTCTGGCCAGCACATCCACACCTATCTTCTCCTCTGTGAAAGAACAGTAAGGCTCCACCAAACCCTTTGCTAGGTTTAGACTGGATATTGGGAAAAAATTCTTCACTGAAAGTGTGGTCAAGCACTGGAAGGGGTTGCCCAGGGCAGTGGTGGAGTCCCCATCCCTGGAGGAGTTCAAGAAGCCGTGGTGTGGCACTTGGGGACCTGGTTTAGTGGCCATGGTGGGGTTGGGTTGACTTGATGATCTTAGGAGAACTTTTTCAACCTTCATGACTCTGTGACTCGGTGCTGCTCACTGCAGTAGAAGATGCAGCACAAGCCAATGGTCCTTTCAGAGAGGTAAATAACAAAGCTTCAAACAGACACAGGAAGCTGTGACAGGGAATGGTTTCCATCAGTGCCCCATGCTCACAGCTCTCAGATGGGGCCCTTCTTTCTGCAGCAGCTTGGTCCCACCTGGGTAACACTCAAAGCGAATCAAAGTGCAGGGCACAGAGCAAAGGGGGGCATTCTGTGAACACGAGCGTTAAAATACAGCGTAAAATGCCGTAATGCTGCAAAACCAGTGAAGTTTGAGGTGTGCAGAGGAGCAAACCACGCCGCGCCCCATCAACCCTGTGCTCGCAGGGCATCTGGAGCAGAACCGTCCCTCGAAGCAACGCCACCAGAGAGAGAAGCGAAGGAGCGGCCGGTGGCCATGTCCGGTGACATTAAGACATGCTGCAAGTCACCGGGAAGCAAATTCCCCTTTGCTGCCACCTACTCCCTGCTGACACAGCCCTCCAGTCCATGCGCACAGAAACACAACCACGCTGTGGTTTTTGCTGGCCGGTGTGCGTGATCTCAAAAGCCAGCTCTGTCTTCTTACCCATCCGGAGAGAACCACGACGGCTTTGCCGGGGCCGCGGACGACTACTCAGAGCACAGGGGATCAGCACACTGCAACTCAGCGATGCCACAGAGGTTAGTTTCGGGAAGTGCTTGAGGAGAACAGCTTTCACCGCTCTCGGATCAAACAGCGTAACAAATTAAACATCTGGTGCAATCAGATGAACGATAATTGGCCGTTTTATTAGTATTTCACGTTTGGAAAACACGGCCATTAAGGTAAGTTCTGGCTGCATAAAGGAACACGCTCAGATGTAACACAAGTCCCTTCTCCACCTTTACTACTCCTGGGTGACAGCCCCAAAGACGCCAGTACGGAACACAACAACTGAGCAGACAGACGAATTGATGATTTCCTACCTTCATCTCCTCCTCCATTTCAGACAGTTTCCGCTCCAGGGCTCGCTTCTCCTGTTTACAAGGATTCATAACAGAGATGGTCATGAGGACTCGGAAGGAAAACAACACGTTTGGTTTTAAAGAAAAACAAGAGTATTTCTGTAGGAGCAGTCACTAAAACACCTCAAAGCACCGCACAGGTTACAGCCAGGAGCTGATCAGATGGGATGGGGCAGTTGGGAAACCTGCAGGCGATACCCACTGGGCCCGTTTCAGCAGACCCTGAGCTCTCCTCATGCCCCTTTGATGAAACGATGCCCCCACTCCAGTGAGCCCCCAGGACACGCTGATCTCACATGGTCTTTGGGGTTTGGAAGCAAAGCCCTGGGTTGAACTGCACCCCATGACAGGAGGCAATGGGACAACTGGAGAGAGTCCAGCGTAGGGCTACAAAGATGATCGAGGGAGTGGAGCATCTCCCTTATGAGGAACAGCTGAGGGAGCTGGGGCTCTTTAGTTTGCAGAAGAGGAGACTGAGGGGAGACCTCATTCATGTTTAGAAATATTTAAAGGGTGAGTGTCACGAGGATGGAGCCAGGCTCTTCTCGGTGACAAACAATGATAGGACAAGGGGTAATGGGCACAAACTGGAACACAGGAGGTTCCACTTCAATCTGAGAAGAAACTTCTTCTCAGTGAGGGTGACAGAGCCCTGGCCCAGGCTGCCCAGAGAGGTTGTGGAGTCTCCTTCTCTGCAGACATTCAAAACCCGCCTGGACGCCTTCCTGTGTAACCTCATCTGGGTGTTCCTGCTCCGGCAGGGGGATTGGACTGGATGAGCTTTGGAGGTCCCTTCCAATCCCTAACGGTCTGGGATTCTGTGACCTGCTGATCTCACATGGTCTTTGGGGTTTGGAAGCAAAGCCCTGGGTTGAACTGCACCCCATGACAGGAGGCAATGGGACAACTCACAGAGCCCATCAAATCACAAACAGCAAACAGGGAGTGGAGGCTGCAAATTCAGCTGCTCCAAGATTAATTTAAGGCTTCAAAGCTGTTGAGCTGACGGCTTTCAGTCTGTTCTAGAGATAGCCACACAGCTGGGCTCTGCCACCAGGGCTGGTGGTGGCCTCATGGACAGAGGGACAGACCTGGTCCATCAATGACTTCAGCATGAGAGGGCTCAGACCACCCCAGGGAAGGGCACTGAGCTGAGGAATGGGAGATGTGGGTCAGGACAGCAGGGACACGCTCTGCCCCACTCCACTGTCCTCTGCAGAGAAACGTGGGGCCAGGAGCGTGAGGAAAGCTCAGCTCCTGAGTGGCCGTGCACGATGGGCTCTGGGTCACGTTTTGTCCACAGCACCACTGCATCCAGGGATGCATCGCTGCAAAGTGCACAGGCTGTCCTTGGAACAGGGAATGCCACTGGCATGAGAGCAGTCTGGTGCGTTTTTTCTCTCTAACTCTCAGAAACCTGTATTCGTGGCTGCTGTGATCCTAATGCACCAAAAGTGATCACAGAGTCATAGAAAGTATTGGGTTGGAAGGGACCTTCACAGCTCCTCCAGTCCAACCCTGCAGTGAGCAGGGACATCTTGAACCACATCAGGTTGCTCACAGCCCCAGCAAGCCTGGCCTTGAACATCTCCAGGGATGGGGCCTGCACCACCTCTGGGCAACCTGTGCCAGTGACCGACCACCTCATGGGGAAGAGCTTTTTCCTCACATCCAACCTAAATCTGCCCTTTTCCAGTTTAAAACCATTACCCCTCATCCTATCACTCCATGCCCCAGTGAACAGCTCTTCCCCAGCTTTCTTACAGGCACCTTTCAGGTCCTGGATGGTGCAGGACATTGCCCCGGCTTGGAAGCAGGGCAGGGGTGGGAGGTGGGATGTGTGGTGTGTGTCTGTTCTCTGACCAAAACACTCTTTTTTCCCAAAGAAAAGCTCCACCCGTGTCATGACTCCCCCAGCAGCTCTGTTCAGGTGACAGTGACGGTTGCACAGCAGCACCACCCCAAAACAGCCCTTATTTTATAAGGATCAAAATATTTTAAAGCCTAATGGACCAACAGCCTCTTAGCGCGATGCCATACAATCTGTTGGACAGAAATCAGAACTAAGCTGATCTGCAAAGAGAGCAGAAAAGTCTGAGGCATCAGAAAGGTCAGAACACAATTATCACTGTAAAAAATATAACTTATCTTATAATTAACACTTTCCTTCAAGAAATTACTGTGCACTGCAGAGCAACACAAGGCAAAGACCCAGAAGAAAGCAGACACGTACCCTTTTCTCCATCTCCAGCATGCTGGACCGGTCAGAAGTTTTCTCCTGTTTCTGCTACGTAAATTAAAAATAGAAAGCTATTAAAACTGAGAGGCATTCACAAAGGCCTAGATAGCCTACAGATGCACTTGCCCGGAGAAAAAGCAGTCTTTACAGAATCACTCACACTTACTTCTGTGAAAATTACAGCCTCTTCTGCAGCGCCCTCCCTCCCAAGAGCTAAATCCTTTCCCACGCACTGGTTTTTCACGGGCTGGTGCTCGGTGTCTCCAGTCTAGGAACCAGTTTTTGCCTTACCTGGGCTGCTTTTTCCAACTTGGACTTGATGTCGGCCAACTCGAGCTGGGCTTCTTGCAGTTTCGCCTTCAACTTTTGATTTTCGGACAGGGCGCTCTCATATAACTGCAATAGGAAACAGAGATCCCCATTAACCAGGCCCCGTTCTGCCGTGTCCTCCGCAGCTGAGGGTTTGCTTTGCTCCCCCATGTCAGGAGGAGCAGGGCAAACAGCACCGGTCTGGATGCTTTACGTGCGTTTTCATAACTCATAAGAAATGAGAAAACGGCTGTTCAATTTTGCAGGGTGTTTAAACACAGCCAAGAGGCAGAGAAAAGGATGTTTTTAATTTAGGTAAACCACCACGCATAATAAAGCGCTGAGTTACGTGTGCTGGATGGATCTGAAGCTCTGGTTCTGTTGTGCTCCCAAGACAACACAGCCTGGTCGCACAAGTTTGAAGAAGAACAGAAAGGAGGAGAGTTTTGGGCCACTCCAAAATGGATTTTTTCCCTTCCCTTCCTTCAACCAAGCAGCATTTCCATTCCTGGACAAACCGGGCACACTGCCTGTCTCCTCTGACCCAATGAGTCCTGCAGAGCTGGGTGCTGCTCGCTGCATGGGGCTTTTCAGCCTCTGTCACTGCGGAACTGAGGTCATCCACAGCTCTTCACATTCCAAACAGTCTTTGCATTGATACCTGATGTGTGTGGCAGTCTGTACTGCTGCCTTTCAAGGATTACAATGAAAGTTTCAGAGATTATAGAAATCTGGACTGTCACAGCAGTGAAAATAATACTGCAGGGATATGCACGTGGGAGCAACAGGGCCTGTTCTTGCTCCTTTCAAATCCCTCCTGTGTTTCTCCCACCTGACTCCTCAACTCTTCTCCCCGCTTTCTTTGTCATAAATGTCACAGAATCACAGCGTGGTTTGGGTTGAAGGGACCTCACAGCCCCCCAGTCCAACCCCCATGGGCAGGGACACCTCCACCAGCCCAGGCTGCTCCAAGCCCCGTCCACCCTGGCCTTGGGCACTGCCAGGGAGGGGGCACCCACAGCTTCTCTGGGCAACCTGGGCCAGGGCCTCACCACCTCACAGGGAAGGATTTCTGCCCAATATCCAGTCTAAATCTCCCCTCTTCCAGTTTGAAACCATTCCCCCTCATCCTATCACTCCATCCCTTGTAAAAAGTCCCTCCCCACCTTTTTTGTGCCCCCCTCACCCCACCCCTTGTCCTTTTTTGCCCCTCTGATGCCTTTCTAAAAGGCTTCTAAAAGCAATGGAAACCTTTTCCATTACCACTTCTTGTTCTCCTTCTTTCCAAAGCCTCTCAGTGCAAGTTTCTGCAGCGACAGGCAGCTGCTGAGGTGCACACAGTGACAAGAATATGTTTATAAACACCTACTTTTTTGTAGTCCCTGTTGCTCTCCTCCTCTGCCCGGCTGCTGAGGGCCGACAGCCGGTTCTCCCTGCGGGCGTAGGCACTGGCGCGGCTGGAGGCACGGTCACTGTAGGAGTCGCCGCTGGCAGGGTTCGTGGCTGCTTCCAACCTGGAACGGGATGGAGATGGAGCACTGGGGTTGTGCTGGTGCTTGGCACAGCCGGGACAGCCCAACTGGGTGAACTGGAGGCTGTGGTGGACCCGGGGGAGCAGAGGCACTGGGACGGCTCAGAGCATCCCAGCCCCGCTTTAAAAACCAGAAAAAAATCTCAGCCCAAACCCCAAATGGGCAGAAACTCCCCATGAACCTCTCATCTGCACGGTGGGAAGAGGCTCCGTTTCTAATTGGGCACAGAGGGGTTTTTTCTCTGCGGAGCAGCTGTTAAATAATTTAGGGAGAAGGATGAGAGCAAATTGGTCCAGCAGCTGAGCTAAGGTGAGAACCGAATGGGCAGCAGCTTGGGCTGCTGATCTGAAGCACAGGGAAACCCCAAAGCCATACAGAAATACGCTGTCAATAAATAGTAAATAGAAAAAAACTCCAAAAAATAAACTTCTTACCTGGAAAGTCTTTCATGCTGAAAGAGGGAAAAAAAAAAGAAAGAAAAAGGGAATTAATAACAGGAATTAAAGGTTCGATTTGAAAACTGCAGAGCTACCAGCAGCGATTTCCCCCCTCTGATACCAGCACCCAACAAGCCAAACCGCATTATTTCTCAAGCCCAAACTGGGAACCACCGATCCCTCCCTCAATCGTTTCAACTCCTTCAGCTCCTCTGAAGCATTTCAGATCTCATTTCTTTTGCTAACCTAAACCCTCCTGTGCCTTGTTCTTCAAATCCCGGCTTCCAGGACTGAAATCCACTCCTTTGAACCAACACGAATCTACTGTTCGCCTTTTAAAATCAAATTGTTCTTCCTGGCTTTGATCAGTGCCCTGTGCACCGTGCGGGTGAGCGGGATGAATGGACCCTGATCCGCAGAGCTCGCTGCGTATTTGTGCTGAACATCAGGAAATCACAGATGGTTCTTTTTAAAATAAAGCTTCCCCGTGGTGAGATGCTGCTCAGAGAAGCTGCACGAGGAGCCTTGCAGCAGCCAGAGGGTGGACGTGGGGGTCCATCCACATCTACATCCACACCTCCCCATCCCTGCAGGCCCCACCGCGCTCACCCACCACCTCCTTCCCCGCATGGTTTCTCTTTGGCAGACATTTACTCAAATTCAAACTCTTTTTCAGTCCCTTGAACTGGAAATCAAGCCAAATATTCCCCTGCTATTTGTATTAGCAGCATCATTTCCCTATGTGAGCACAGCTGCAGGCACCGCCAGTGATGGCCCTCCATCCTCTTTAGTTTAAGTGCAAGAGTCAACACGAGGATGTTATGGAGAAGACGAGGGGTCAGCTTTTAGTGCCCAGATGCGGTGGTGGTGGAGTTTTTGCTGCCCAGACACACCAGTAAATCCAGTGCTGGCGCCTCGCTCGTGGCAGATTTGCTGCCTGCCTGGCACCGCAGAGCTTGAGTTCTCCAGACCTCCCGCTCCTGCCTGGCGAATCCCAGCGATGTCTGCAATTTCGGGCAGTGTTGGAGCACACACGGCATGGAGGGGTGGTCTAAGTCCCCCCATGCCGTGGCAGAGCAGCACACAAGCGGCCCAGCCATCACCACCTCCCCACTCCCGGACCAGAGCAGCACGGGCTGTGCCCTCTGCTCACTGCAATGCCAGGACCTGGCTATGCATTACATACACCTGGTTATTGAGTTTTTAATTGAGCCTGCCCTAATGTAACCCTTGAACCCTGATGGAAGATGGGAGCATCCCCAAGGGCTCTGCGATCCCCGCTCTGCAGCACAGCCCTGACGTGAGATGTGGTGATTTGACCAGAAACAGGAAACCAACTGGAGAACCCTGCTCGTCTGCAGCCTCGTGGATGGGCAACGCACCCAGCCAAAGTTGCTAAAGGTAAAGCTCAAAAGGACGAGGAATGCAAAGCTCAAAAGGACGAGCGAGCCTGGCCATTGACGAGCACCTTCTCCCCAGAGCTGCGCCCGCTGGGCCCTCAGCCGTGACCTGGGGCAGGGCTGGGTCACCATGACCAGAGATGGGCACCAAAGCTCCAGGACCCATTCCGGTGCTGGCACAGGTCCTGAGCCACGGCAGTGGCTGCAGTCCATATTATTTTCATAGGGT
>NW_010190298.1:21239-23053 GCF_000695765.1 Mesitornis unicolor
ACCACCTCTGGGCAACCTGTGCCACTGATCGACCACCTCATGGGGAAGAGCTTTTTCCTCATATCCAACCTAAATCTGCCCTTTTCCAGTTTAAAACCATTACCCCTCATCCTATTGCTCCATGCCCCAGTGAACAGCTCTTCCCCAGATTTCTTACAGGCACCTTTCAGGTATTGAAGGTCACTATAATGTCCCCCTGGACCAGCCCCATGTTATTTTATTTGCTCTAACCCTCTCTCCATGCACCAGGAGCTTTCTTTGTGCCCCACAGGTGAGAACCCCCCAAAGGAGACAGCAGACGGCTTTGCCCCACGGCTCAGCCCCGCTGTGTCTCCATGGGGCTGCCTGGGCAGCGTCTCACGGGGCCGAACGCGCGGCAGCCGCTGTCACTGTCACAGGGCCCGCGTGTCCAAACACCACGGCTCAAGCTGCTCTTCACAGGACACTCAAAGCCAGTGAGATGGGAGCTGTTTGCGCACAGCCGGGCCCTGGCACAGGGCTGTCATTAGCGAGATTTCCCCTCTTCAGCCACAAAGGCGCTGGCTGAGATCTCCATGGTGTTTTGTTACCAGAGCGTCAATGTTCGCCTCTCAAAACCCTCCGCTGCCTGACAGCTCCCTTGTAACTCTGGCCCAACGACCCAGCCTCCCCCGTGGAGCGGGAAGGGGAATTAGGCAGTGATTAACAGGCCTCTTGTTGGAAGTTATTGGTGCACTTTATGCTAATCCCCTTCAGCGATGGCTTTTCTTACGATGACAGACGGCTCGGCAGATAATCCACTCGATGGCAAGCTCGCCTTTGTTTCCACACACGCACCTGCGGATGTGTTTGAACAGCACTGAGAAAGTCCACACGCGGCTGGGCAAGGCAACGTGGAAACCAGGCAATAAAACCCGAGCAGTGCTTGCAGCAGGAGGAAAACAACATCTTCGCCTTTTTTCTCTCCAAAGAAATGAATAATTTCCATAGCAGGAGTGGGATAAGAAAGGAATCACTTTCAACATAGCTGTGGGGAATGGCAAAGGGAAAAAAACTCCAGGTTTATTGTATTTAAAACCTTTCTGTTGTGGACGCTGAGCTGTGCTGCTCCAGACTGCCAGGGTCCCCGTGTCTGTAAAGGGAAGAGAGGTCCTTGATGAACCGGGAGGACCCAGGAGCATCGCTGCCGGCATCGGCGCAGAGCAGGGACTTGGTGTCCAACCACAGCCCCACTCTGCTCTACCTAAAACTGGGCATTGCTGACTTCTCCTGCAACTTCATCTCCCTTTAAGCTCATTTAAAGCACAACTTCACCATAAAACAACTCCAGAAACAGCAGGGAGCGACAGGAAATCTGTGTTCACCGGCATCTTTCCCCTACCCTTCAATTTTCAGGTGCCTCTCTCCGTGTTGCTGCAGTTAAAAGCGGTATTTCTGAGACAAAGCTGCTGAGGTTTGAGAGGAACTGGATAAAGGCTGGAAAGCAGAGCCCAAGCAAGACACTGCAGCAGCTGCTGGAAGGGTCCCTGTGCCATGGGAGCTTCAGAGCAGTTTCCATCACCAGATCCTTCTTCCATTGCTGCCACCCCCAGCAAAGATTGATTTATTTGGTTTTCAATCAGGTTCCAGCTCAATATTTCCCTGGGTTTTGCACAAAGGCCAGGCTTCACGCTGGTATTTCAAGGAGCAGCTTACTTAGGTGGTTTTGTTTTTGTTTTTAAAAGAATGATGGAGGAGGGGAAAAAAGTCCTGTAAAAACCCCCAAAATGTTCCACTTTGCACCTTCAAAAGAAGGCTCCAGCTGAGGGAGGTGACACGGGGAGCAGCAGTTTCTC
>NW_010190298.1:23094-29588 GCF_000695765.1 Mesitornis unicolor
CCTGCGTTGGCCACAGCACCCTTGGAAGCCCTTACACCTGCGACCGCCTCGCCCCCGCTCACTGCCCTTCCTCGAAACCACCACAAAATGCTCACTTCAACTCCTACAGCATTCGCTGGGTCCCTGCCCTGCATACGTAAGTGGTGCTGGAGGTTGTATGTGCTTGGAGATGCTGACCCCGGGCTGGGAACTCTGAGGTCAGAGTCAGGAGAAGGACAAAAGCCTCCCTCCTGCATTTCTGGAAAGAGAAATTAGGGGAAAACTGTGGGAAACAGGGGCTGAGGCACCACACGTACCCTCGCTGACCCAGCTGGGCAAGGAAGAGCTCTCCATGATCCGCCCCGTGCTCCCAGAAGGACATTGAGGGGCTGCAGCGTGGCCCAAGGGAGCTGGGGAGGGGTCTGGAGCAGCCGAATGATGGGGAGCGGCTGAGGGAGCTGGGGGGTTCAAGTGGAGAAGAGGAGGTGAGGGGAGACCTTATCCCCTCTGCAGCTCTTGAAAGGAGGGGGTATTGTCCCAAATAACAAGGGATAGGATAAGAGGAAATGGCCTCAAGTTGCACCAGGGGAGGGTTAGGTTGGATTTTGGGAGGAATTCCTTCACTGAAAGGGTTGTCCAGCACTGGAAGGGGCTGCCCAGGGCAGTGGTGGAGTCTCCATCCCTGGAGGTGTTGAAAAGACAAGAGGTGAGGGGCTTGGGGCCATGGTTTGGTGGTGCACAAGTTATGGCTGGACTTGATGATCTTAAAGGCCTTTTCCACCCTAACGATTCTGTAATTCCATGTTTTTTTCCTCAATGAATGCTGTGCAGTCTGTTACGGTTAAAAAAGACAAACTGCTGCATCAACTTCACGAATGTACTGGTTTATTTTCCTTCATCCCCTGGCAAATGTGGAGCAGCGCTGTCAGTTTTGCCCAGACTCCTTCATTTCCCTCGGGACCCAAATTTTGACGAGAAGCGTTAGCAGCCAGGGAAGCTGTGGGCTGTGCATTACCTGTCTGCAGTCTGAACAGGGTCACAGCGCTGCGGGCTCGGGGCGAGGGGAGGACCCCGGGGAAAAGGCGGGCGCTGGAGGCGGCTGCCCTGGTTCAGAAACAGAGACCCTGGCAGGGCCGTGAAGCAGCACCCAGACACCCAGGGGGAGGATTTTAAAGGAAAACTTGAGTTTGCCAAGTTTCTGGTAATCCTTGGCTCTTGGATGTCTCACCTGAGAGACCACACAATCCTTCTCACTGTCTACTTCGTGGTGGGCAGCGCTTTTGGGTAGCGCGGGGGTGATGAACAACAGCAAAGGGGCTCGGTGAGTTGTGCCAGCCCCATGGACAGGGACAGAGAGAATTCAACTGTGGTGGGCTGGGAAAACAGGGGACAACTGAGACAGGGGTTGAACATCTGAGATGAGGGTTGGGGGTTGGACCAGATGATCTCCAATGTCCCTTCCAACCCAAACTTCTCTGTGATTCTGTGGGACCTGGGAAGAAGAGTGAAGAGCAAAGGATCACAGAAAGTGCTGGGTTGGAAGGGACCCTTACAGCTCCTCCAGTCCAACCCTGCAGGGAGCAGGGACATCTTGAACCACATCAGGTTGCTCACAGCCCCAGCAAGCCTGGCCTTGAACATCTCCAGGGATGGGGCCTGCACCACCTCTGGGCAACCTGTGCAGTGATCGACCACCTCATGGGGAAGAGCTTTTTCCTCATATCCAACCTAAATCTCCCCTTTTCCAGTTTAAAACCATTACCCCTCATCCTATCACTCCACGCCCCAGTGAACAGCTCTTCCCCAGATTTCTTACAGGCACCTTTCAGGTCCTGGCAGGTGCTCTAAGGTCCCCCCGGAGCCTTCTCCTCTCCAGGCTGAACAACCCCAACTCTCTCAGCTGTCCCCATAGCAGAGCTGCTCCAGCCCCTCACCATCTCCGTGGCCTCCTCTGGACCCACTCCAGCACTTCAATGTCCTTTTTGTGCTGGGGACTCCAGAGCTGGACGCAGTGTCCAGGTGAGGTCTGAGCAGAGCAGAGTAGAGGGGCAGCATCACCTCCTCCATCTGCTGCCCACACGGCTTGTGATGCAGCCCAGGATGGGGTTGGTTTCTGGGCTGCAGATGCACATTGGTGGCTCATGTCCAGCTTCTCACCCACCAGTACCCCCATCACACCAGACCACTTCCTTCTGATCCCCCTGTTCTCACTGTGCTGACCCTGGTCCATCCCAAGGAAAAGGCACAGCCGGGGCCATGGCTTTACCCTGGGACACTGCACGGCACCAGCAATGCCACACGGTTTTGATTTTGGAAACGTGCTGGGACTGGGGAGGGCAGGAGCCTTCCCTTAAAGCACTCAGAAACTTTTACAGCTGTTGGTTCAGTAAGGTCTAATTAAAACCAAATTACTCGCGGAAGGTTCAGATAAAATGCAGGCCTGAAGTGCAGCGCCAAAAGGGGGATCGGCCGCTGCTCCTGCCAAGGCAGAAACTGGCCTAATTGCTTCCAATTGCGCTCTTCTGCGGCTGGGATCTGACCCAGCAAGGGCAGAAAAAGCCTGTTATTTACATTGTTTAAAAAAAGAAAAATAGATGCTTTGGGAACATTTTATGCTGCTTTATCTCCAACTGGCCTAGCCCAGGATAACGAGCACTGTTTAAAGAGAACTCTCAAGCAATTTATTTTGGTGTGTTTTGTCCCAGAGATCCTGATCAACACTGGCAATTAAATAACCACGATCCTGGAGCACAGCTCCAGCCCTGCCGTCCTCCCTTTCCTTCATCAGGAAGGGAAGTTTGAGGAACATCTCAAATTTAATCCCTACATTGGCAAATATCCTCCTGGTGAGTTCCTGTTTGGTTTAGAAATGAAACGTGAAATCGAGCCAGCTGCTGCTGGGGCCACCTCTTGCCCTTTACCTACAGAAGCAGCCCCGTTCCCGCAGTTACGTCCTCTGCGGCTCCCAGCCCTCCATGGGTTCATGTGCTGGGATGATGCTGAACAAGAACACGCTCTTGGTGTCGGAACACAGAAATGTCCGAGCACAGCAAGAGATGAGCTGGGAGGAGGAGCAGCGATGGGGAAGGTGCCTGGTTCTCCCCAAACCCAACACCATTGGTGTTGAAAAACTCAACGTGAGCCGGCAATGGGCACTTCCAGCCCAGAAACCAACCATGTCCTGGGCTGCATCACAAGCAGTGTGGCCAGGGGGGTGAGGGGAGGACTCTGCCCCTCTGCTCTGCTCTGGTGAGACCCCCCTGCAGGGCTGGGTCCAGCTCTGGGACCCCCACCAAAGACATGGAGCTGCTGGAGCGGGTCCAGAGGAGGCCTTGGAGATGGTGAGGGGCTGGAGCAGCTCTGCTATGGGGACAGCTGAGAGAGTTGGGGTTGTTCAGCCTGGAGAAGAGAAGGCTCCAGGGGGACCTTAGAGCACCTGCCAGGACCTGAAAGGTGCCTATAAGAAATCTGGGGAAGAGCTGTTCACTGGGGCATGGAGTGATAGGACCAGGGGTAATGGTTTTAAACTGGAAGGGGTAGATTTAGACTGGATATTGGGCAGAAATCCTTCCCTGGGAGGTGGTGAGGCCCTGGCCCAGGTTGCCCAGAGAAGCTGTGGGTGCCCCCTCCCTGGCAGTGCCCAAGGCCAGGTTGGACGGGGCTGGGAGCAGCCTGGGCTGGTGGAGGTGTCCCTGCCCATGGGGGTTGGACTGGGGGGCTGTGAGGTCCCTTCAACCCAAACCACGCTGTGATTCTATCCCCACCAGGTACAGCTCACACCCTGTCCCCTCCAGCCACATTTGTCTTCAGGTCAGGAAGGGCTGGGGTCAGGTTTGGTTTTCCGGTGGGTGCAGAATAACTCGCTCTGGTTGAGCTCTGCTTTGACGGAGCATTTTGAGGTCGCTGCCTCCCCCGCAGAGCCGCTCTGCTGACCCGAGCGCCGTGGTTCGCTCCAGGGCCGTGATGGATCGTGCTGCCTCCAACCCGTGCCCGCGTCTGTGCGAACGCAGGGCTCACAAACCCCCCCGATGTGATTAATAACCCAGCGCAGCCAAACCACCTCCACGTAACCTCCAACTCCCCAAAGCCTGATGCAAAATATGTTTTCACAAACTATAAATCAAATAAACTTTGCTTAATAAAATCTGCTCTTACTGAAGCATAATATTAAAAGGTCCTCCAAGGCGGAATAGCGGCTCTGGCAGCTGGCTGCAGCAGATCCCAGCATTTTCAGCACTTCTAGCACGTATTTAATCAGAAATAAATCCCTACGGCTGTGACAGACCCACGACCACATCCCCTGCCATCCCAAAAACACCCCCAATGCCCTGCATCGCCACCCTGTGCCTCAGTTTCCCTCTCCTCTCGCACGGCCCCTTGGCTCTGCAGCAGCTGCACTTTATTACCGCTGCCTCCTGGGGATGAAACCCTCCATGTACCGGGCTGGATTGTAGTTTAATTTAGGAAAGGCCACGATTCAGAAACCCACGTTTGCTGCTCTGATTCCCCCCCCACCCCGCTTCTTTTCCAAGGGATCAAATTTTATTGGTGAAAAATGTAATTTTGCAAGGCAACGTGATCTTAGACAAAACTCTCCAGACACGAGGAAATTAAAGCCGAACGGCCAAGTGAACACAAGGAGAGAAGATTTCTGCAAACAGATTTCCTCACTATGAGGATGCCACAGGTCTGCAGGCACTGATGCCCTAGTGGGGTGTTTTCAGGTGCTATCACCAGGTATTTAAAAGCCCATTTGCCCAGAACCGGGGGTTCAAGCTGCCCAAAGCCAACCTGCTGGCTTTTCTGCATGAGGAGTGCTCCAAAATGTGGTGACCGCAGCCAGTGCTGGCAGGGAAATGCCATGGGGACAGGTTTGGGTACCCAGACCCAGCTGTGCCATGCAAAGCACCCGCAGCTTTTTGCATGAGGATGGTTTGTACCGGCTCCATCCCCTCATTTCAGTCTAAAAGAGCTCCAGAGCTGCTGATCTGAACCTGGAGCTGCCCTCATCTATCTGAGGACTTCTGCTCCCAAGATCTCACCTCTCCTGAACTGCAGCATTAACCTGGCAACCTGGGGCCTTTAGAAAGAATTTACAATTCCTTGTGAAAAAGCCCAATAAACCAACCAAGAAAACCCCAAACCCAAAAGCAGAAACCCAAACCAACCCAACAGTTCCCCAAGACCCATGTCTGACCCCCAGTTGAAGTGGATGGGGCGAGCTCCGAGGCTCTCCCAGCCCTGTTTTCTATGGGGTTGTGCTCATTTTATGAAAGCCAGAGCTGTACCGGGCTCCGCAGCTGGAGCAAACACTGGTTTCCAGTCCAGCGGTTTGAAGTGGTTTGTTTCCAAAACCTCCCCATCGCTTCCCGTGGCCGCTGGTTCCCATCCCACAGTCCCTTCTAGGGCTCTGCTGTGCCAACGCGCTTGGTTTTGTGGCTGCACCATGAGCTGACCCAAATTAACGGTGTCCTCTTTCTCCTCTTTCCTCTGCTCTTTTTGCAGCCCTGCTCTGGTGTGACCTCGGGTCGTCCTCTGCACCCCTGCCCTCCTGTTTTGCACTGGGCAATGGCTTCAAAAGCTGAGCCACCACAAGTGATTGCGCTGGGGCTGCTCAAACAGCTTCTTCATGGGCACTCACAACTGACCAGGAGAAATAAGGACAAAATGGGAGGTTGCAGTGGTACATCGTGTGCTCCTTCCAGTGGTCCAGGACCATGGAGACCCTTTAGCAGCTGACAGAGTCCCTGCTACAGCTTTGGTTTGAACCAATCTGCTCTGTTCCTCAAAAGGGAGCAGAACTGAATCACAGAATCACAGCAACATTCAGGTTGGAAGAGACCTCCAAGATCATCCAGTCCAACGTCAACTCAACCCCACCATGGACACTAAACCATGTCCCCAAGTGCCACATCCACGGCTTCTTGAACACCTCCATGGATGGGGACTCCACCACTGCCCTGGGCAGCCCCTGCCAGTGCTGGACAACCTTTTCAGTAAAGAAATTCCTCCCAAAATCCAACCTAACCCTCCCCTGGCACAACTTGAGGCCATTTCCTCCTGCCCCATCGCTTGTTCCTGGGGAGCAGAGACCGACCCCCCCCACCGTCACTGCCCCCTCCTTTCAGGAGCTGCAGAGGGGATAAGGTCTCCCCTCACCTCCTCTTCTCCACTTGAACCCCCCAGCTCCCTCAGCCGCTCCCCATCATTCGGGTGCTCCAGACCCCTCCCCAGCTCCCTTGCCCTTCTCTGGCCACGCTGCAGCCCCTCAATGTCCTTCTGGGAGTGAGGGGCCCAAACTGGTGCTGGTTGCCCCGTCGGTCACAGCTCGCACCATGGCCATTTTGATACATCGCCCGCTCCTGAGTCACAGCAGGGAACATCTCCAGGGCCGTGCCCTGAGCACGAGCAGACGATCCCCATGCGCTTCCAGATATGGACATTTACAGAGGAAAACTCACAAAAAACCCGAGAGCAAAGAGAACCCAGAGGGATTTGCTACTGATACCCATCTA
>NW_010190298.1:29614-30124 GCF_000695765.1 Mesitornis unicolor
TAACCGGTTATAAACAAAGCAGGGCGCTGCAGCACACAGACGAAGGTTAATCGCCTCAGAGTTCAAGTTTCCCATATATTTTGTTGGCTAATAAGAGAGGAGGCAATAATTTCCGTAAATACTGCGTAACTAGACAGCAATCCAGAGATCAGACAGAAGATGTCATGAGACAACTTATCCGACCCCGTTTCAATTCCCACAGCGTCATTTTTATCACAACCAGAACAAGTTCAAAGCACCAAATGGAAACTGGGGAAGGTGAAGTTTCCTGGAGAAATGTTTTCATAATTCTCTTTATTCTCTAACCCATCTGCAGCGGCGGCACAGCAAGGCACAGGATTCACGCAGGGCTGCCTAAGGTGAATAAACCTGTTACCAGGAGTATCCGAAACAGGGTAAGACCTGTTGCAAAAGCACTCATGGAGCAAAATTTGACCTGCAGACACATTTACACTCAAAACTGGACGAGGGCTGCAACCCCATGGGGCATTTCACACAGAATCACAGAAT
>NW_010190299.1:0-39467 GCF_000695765.1 Mesitornis unicolor
GGCGCAGTCAGCGGGGCGGGGCGGGGCGGGCCTGGCGTGTGGGTGAGGGGCCTTTCCACTTTGCTCTATTATGTTCAGATAAATCATAAAATAATTCAAAGTCTGTCCATCACCTGGGCCTTCTGAGTCATGTTCACTGATGGGGTCCTAAAATGGAATAAATGGGGGAATAAAAATGCTGTCTCAACTTGCTGTGGTCTCAAGCAAATACCAGGCAAGTAATGAACTGAGCTGATCTATTTTGCTTTAAAGAAGCCACAAAAAGTTCAGTGTTGGTTCTGATGTATTTTCTAGCTTTTTCTTCATTCCTTCAATGCAAGCTGAAACTCCTTAATTCATAGCTGTCCATGTATCTTCATTCCCTCCTCGGAGTTATTCCCTCTAATCTCAGCATGGCTTCAGGATTTTACTTTGATCATCACTGTAAAGTTTAAATCTTCTTTCCATGCTTAAACTGGAGATAGATATCACTGCCCAGTCCTCCCTACAAGAAGACACCAGACCTTAAGAGGCATGCAAACCTTCAGAATTAAGATAGCACACCTTGAGGAGACACAGCCAAGGACAGCGCTGTCTTCCTGCAGCAGCATGAAGAGAGGCTGCACATTCGCAGATAAGGTACAGAGTCTTGTGGAAATCTGTCTGAAAATAGGCTCCACTTCGCAGAAAAGCTGAAATACCACATTGTAACTTCAGGAGTTTTGTTTTCAAAGGGTGTATTTTTCTTCAGATCATAGATTTTCATTATAAACATGCACTGTTGTGCTGCTGTGTAGCTTCATATATGTGATTTGCTAATAGCCGTCTACATCTTAATGAAAACAAACTACTTTGCAAAACTCATTTGCAGCAAAAAATCTGGACATAGTTATATTAGCTTCTTTTTCTTAAAATGGAAACCAGTTTTTCTGGTGTGCTGAAGACCATTTCGGAGAAGTCTGGCAGTGCCCTAGATAATTTCATGTACATTAAAAATACGGACGTGCAGTGCTGTGCTCTCCAGCAGAGGAACTTCCACAGTGCAGGCTGCTTGAAACATTTGCTTCTTTCGTGACAGAGGCGCTCAGGTGTATCCTGTAGGTGACAGGGATTTCCGAGTCCATCAGTAGAGTGTAATCCTTTGTACCCTGAGATGACAATGTGGAGAATGACAGGATGCAGGGCAACATCTCTGTATTGCAGTGGTACCTGTGACCCCAAATCCTCCTTGCTTCACAGAAGTGAACAATTTTCTTCACTATGAGGGCCTCCTGATAGGACTGAGCATTTACCACTGCAGAGTGAAACCCCTGACCATGCCTGCTGTGCAAGTTCAGACACCAGCGCAGTGGGTGCTGAAATACAGGTGATGAGTTATTTATTGGGGCGTCCTTGGACAGTGTTTATTTTACTTTATAAACCTCACATGGTGGTTAACTTCTCCTGTTCTCTGTCCACTTGGAAAGCTACTAGCTACTGATTCTTGTTTTCATTTCCATATGAAGGCCAAACTCAGGTGGACTTTCACTACTTCTGCTTTTATTCACACATTTCTTATCTGTAAGATATAACTTACTGTACTTTCTAGAACATTTTTCCGTTTCCTGTAAGCTCTCTGCTAACACCAGAGAACCTTTACAGGGGATTATGCTCTGTGATATCTAGAACACTTCTCTGCTACTTACACTCCTCTCTTTAGGATATTCATACTAGGATATGTATTTAGGAAATACGCCACTTCTGCAGCTCAAGTATATTCTATGTTTCTGCCATATTACAGTTCCAAGCTCTCCACTTAACTTCCCATTCCATTAACTTCCTTAATTTCTTAAACTTTGTTCTTACAGAATCAGTAACTTCAATTCCAAGGTAAACTTATGTTTATCCTTCCACTTAAATTGAGTCAACTCATGACTTCATCCAAGTTAACTTCCTGCAGCCAGCTCTTCCCAAATGTCCTCACTATTTATCAGAGGTAAGTACAGGACAGCAAGCTCTCTGTCTGACTCAGTGTGCTGGTAACTGCTGGGCACTGCTGCACTACAGAACTTTAAAGTGCTCTCAACCAGAGACCAGCCACGTTGTTAAAGTCTGCTTGCAAGCCCTTTCTTTTTATTTACAAGTGATCACTGTAACGCATACCATCAATACACCATAAATACGTTCCATGAGTATTAACTGGTTAATCCTCACAATTCCTACACCAATAAACAAACAAGATAATAAGGCACAGGGAGTTAAATGTCAGTAGTTACATAATTATCCAATATTTGGTTGGAATTATAGTTTAGATTTCCTTAGATCAGACCTATTTTCAATTACTAAGCAACCTCACCGCTTCCATGAATGATTCCGTATCAAAAATGATTGGCCTTGGGAGCTCATTTGCAAATCTGATTTTTTTCCCAAGTTAAACATTTTGAAAGACATCAGTGTGGGATCCATGAAGATTTGAGAAAACCTATTAACAGTAATGTGCCATTCCCAGATGCACCACTCTACCTCATATCCATGAAAGATATCTGTGCCCATCTCATCACCAAAGAGGTGGATAACAGGACCTTTCGGAAAGTCTAACTGCTTTATGATGTGGTTAAGGAAACCAGTATCAATACAATCAATAGCCACAGCACGTGAAAATAAATACCCGCTATGCCCCAATCTGTCAGATTCAGAATGAGCTAACAACCCAGCCATTTCCAAACGCATTTCACTTGCCATAGATTATTTGCACATTAAGATATAGAAGTGTAAAGAAGACAATCAAAGTAATGTTTGTATCTGCCACAGACATAATGAGACTTCTGTCCTTCCACTGGAATCGGAGTCAAATCTGTACCTTTTAAAAATTATACCATCATAATAAATGACAACTTAATGGACAGTAAGAGATTGACCCCGTGAGGGGAAGACTTACAGGGAGAGAAAGCTTTTACCAGTTTTCGTTTTGTTTTGAAGCCATGTCCATAACACACATTATTCAATTAACAAGATCATCCTCTACAGCCACTCGAAAATTCCTCTTATCATCCTTGTTCCTTTCTTCTGTATGAAGCGAGGTGGATTTTTCCTTCACAGTTTCAGTGAACCCTGGCTGCAGCTTCTAAGTGGCTCATTATCTCTTCTATCACACCAGCTTCTGGTTTCAAGGCTTATTGTTTAGTTCTTAATATAAACTGAGAGACTAAAATACCTTCAAAACATCCAAGGTGCCTTTGCCATTGAGTAAGCAGCAAAGCATCAATGTCTGCTGTAAGACCTGTTTAATCTAAAATCGCATACTACGTGAACACTGGGACACTCAAAACCTTTGGAAGTACCATTACCCTAATTTTTTCCTTACCTGAAGGAACACTTGGTATATAAATGGGTATGGTATATAAATGGGATGTCATCTTGAATCTCCATTATAGATTTTATTTTCTTAAGTAAAATGTTCTTTAGAAATGTGCAAGGATCTGTCAGGCATCCTGTCCAACAGGCTCAGGAGTAATACAATAGCCTCAGGTCTGCAGGTTAAAGAATTTTAACCTGTATGGACTAAGCTAACCAAATATAACCTTCCTAACAAGTAGTTGGCTGTCTGGATTGAAGAAATCCTCTACTTTGGTCAAGACCTTCTAGAAACAACTCACCAAGCTACAAACAGCTTAAATACGTAATTATTGCAAAGCAGTCCTTGGGGAGTTTTCCACTCAAATCACACTGAAATTTCAATAGGATTATGGGGACTAATTCCCTGAAAGCCAATTGAAAATTCACCATCTAAGTAAGGGTGTTTTCGTGTGTGTGTACATATATGTATGTGTACAAATATACATACATGTCTATGCCTCCTCATGCATATCTATACCCCCCGCCAACCCTCCTCCCCACACACAGAGTGATGTGTAGGCCGGTACAAGAACACACAGGTGATGCAATACTGAGTGCTTTGAGCTTGTCAGAAGGCATTCACGTTGTGTTTCAGTGAAACCTCTTCTCTCAATTGCTACTCTCAGCAGTTAGTTCTGTCAAACTAATAATACAGGTCTGCGCTGCAAAATGATACAATATTAGTATTAGCATATAAAATAAAGGTAAGTATAGGTTTCCCATGTCTTTATTTCTTTTCTATTTTCTCTCTATTGGAGAAATTTGCCAAATCAAAATGCTTTCATTTCTTTCTCAAGGGTTTATGTGGCATTTTAGTTTTGGTTTTGATGAAAAAAAGAAAAGGTATCTCTGTTTCAGATACAAGGACATGTTACCCTTTTGATTTGTTTTTTGATTCCTAACAATATACAATAAATATAACTACAGTGGACTATTTAATAGTCTTGTAAGCATTACATGGCCTATAGCTGAAGAGAGTTTAGCTGCCTTAACTAAACAAATAACTTGCTGCAAAAGCAGTTTTCAGGACAGTGATAAATCACAGTGTAATACAATCATGCATAAAGCTCAAAACAAATGTGAGACTGGCACAAATATTAGAGTACAACTGGGCAGAAGTCAGGTATGTACAAGTCATTGACAAACATTGGTGCAAGTGCTTTAGACAAGACATTTAAAAGAAATTTACATAAAAACATAGATTAAATTTATCAAAGTCTGATAAATTTTAAAGACGGTAAACATGAAAACATGAAAAAAATTAAAAACCCGACCAATTCATACAGTACAGTTTTACTACATTTATATTACAGAATGAAGACAGAAAAGGATACAAGGAATTAGGAGCAAAGAAAATTCTACTGGCTGCTGCCAGCAGAATTTCACTGCTAATGAGAGATGCGCACACACAGATGCACGCACACGCACAGAAAACAAAGACAAAAACCAAAAACTCATTTACTGTAACAAATGACAGACACAGAGGTGAGAAACATTTGGCATGTTGCAGCACATGAAGTCATTCACGATTGGCTAACGATGGTACCTGGCTCGGCTGAAGATCACTGGCTTGCCTGAGCGGAGTAATGGACGAAGGAGGCACACCTGATGTAGACGCAGACCGACCTAACCTGCAGCTTGCTTTAGGCTCTGTGAAGGAAGAGAGAAGAAAACATTCCAGTGAACAGGAGGTGGGTTACTGCTGCAGTGAACTGAAACAGGGTGCAGGCAGGATTCTGTTAAACACAGACTCCAGGCTTGGTTTCTAGTTAAAGTCTTGGGCCTTTGACTCATGAGATCTTCTTGAGGTCAGAAGAAGGGGGATTACGACAAAACCCATTCCATGTCCCGGCCTCTTTCCTCTCCTCTAGCATGTCTGAAGCTAAAGTATAGAGCATAAAGCGACAGACAGGAAGCACATAAAGGAAACCTTTTAGTTGTCCCCACCAGTGCCTTTTTCTACTGCCCAGAAAATACAGCAGCGATTTAAGGGAGTTAGAGTGGCTTCTGGTTTCATCTCTTCATCCCAGAGCTGAAGGAGATGGCAGCCCAAAAATGGACTGTGCTGAAGGAAAGCGTGAAATGCCAGAGAAGAAAGACAGGAGTTTATGAAAGACGTGAAGATAGTGTGGTACCTAATCTGACAGTAACAGCAGTGAATTGAGAGATGGAAAGTAGGAAGAAAGGAGAAAAAAAAGAACATCAACAGTGGCAAATTCTGAAGTCAGTTCTCCAGAACTGAGGCAATTACAAAAGTGGAGGTTGCCTTGAATAAGAAAAGAAAGCTCTATTCCAGAGAAGAACTACACGGAAATTATAGTTATCTAATGTTCCTTCTATTGTATGTGGAGGCATTTCTCAGAAGGCTCCCATTGACTCCCAGCACAGTTGACTGCTCTTAATACACCACCACAGGGGTGACCGTGCAGCTCAGGCATCTGGAAAGGTTTTGGTCTGTGAGCTATGCTGACACCAGTGTGCCACCCCAGAGCATTCAACACCCTACACCTGGTCAAGAAGAAACTGCCTTTTCCTGAGAAAGGGGTCAGCCTGCTTCTGCTCGAGAAAAATATTTTTACATGCATTTCCTGTTCAAGGCCGACGAAACATCTCTCAACCCCTGACTTTTGGCTCAGATGAAAATGTTTGTTCTCCTCATATTTTATAAGCCTTCCTGCCAACCCTGCCCCTGTCTTTTCTATTTAGTGGTCAAAAACTGAGACCAGGGACATTTGCACTCAGCAAATACACTTTATACAGTAACACTTTCAATTTTAGCATTGATAGCAGTGCTTTACCATGAAGAGCAAGTAATTACAGTAATATCATGCTGCCTCATGATGTCTTTAAAGAATTCCTCCCATTCAATCTCATGTTTTCAAGAAGAGAGGAAGGACCTAGGCCTCGTGCAATCCTAGTTTAGCAAATTTGCCTTTGAAGAACATGTCTTCTCATGTATCTTTTGCTTGTGTCTCTCTGAAATGTATTGTATCATGCCTCATTTACACTGCTGCTTTGTCTGTGTTTGCTTTATACTAATATCTCTATTTTCTGCATGGATCTCTGCTGCAATCACTAACCACTGGTTGGGCCATTGTTTGAAAGGAATAAGATGTCCATCAGTAACGTGTCCTTAAGGTCAGCTGGCACATCTTGGAAACTCGAGGACAGCTGGCACATTATGCCACCTACCAGCGACATGCTGAAACGTGTTCTTCAAATCTCACTGATGCTTTTTCGCTGTCACCTTACATGCTTATTTTCCTAGGATATTGCAGAATTCAACAGGGTATGAAGAAGAGCTATCCACTTAAGCTGGAGGACTCAGACCAATGAAAGCATCTGTATGGGTGAATATTCATCGACTAAATATTAATAGGTTGGTTAACATCCATCTGGCTGAGCAGCAAAAATATTTATGCTGTTCAACAAATGCATTATTCAATTCCCTCATTCCTAGTCAGTCTGTAAACATACCACGAGTCAACACGGCAATACGCACGCAGAAAGGAGCAGACTGATCTCCTCCATAACCTTGCATTTTGTACATAATCTGTCGATTTGCTTTTTTTGGACTTGGGCAGTTATTCTGAACGTTTGATTAGATTTGTTTTTGTTCTGCTTTCACACTGTCTGTGTGCCAGGTTTCTGACAATTTCTTTCAGTAATACAGATATCATAATGGATCGTCATGTCTGTTCCCTCCTGGAATTTTGCTGGGGTATCAGAGAGGGCGAGAATTGGGATTTTTTGGGGTTGTTTTTCCCTTCTGCTAAGTAGAGGCTCTGTTTTTGCTGTGACAAGCTGATTCAGACACCCAGCATGTAAAAAACTCCAAGGCACTGTCTGCCACTGCTTCTGAACTGTTTTCTTTGCTTTGGGAAAGCAAAGCAAAGTGTCATAATTTCCATTTTGGATATATGTGCAACAACAAAAGATTACCATTTCTTTGTCAAAGATACTCCTTTTATCTGGCATCAAAGAAACAAAACCTATCACACACAGATTAAGTATTAGCTCCTTTATCTCCCTGTAATTTATTTTACAGTATTAAGGAAACTATCGCCATTTCCATGGTGATCCTCACAAAAAGAGGTTTCAGAGGTGGCTCTATCTAGCTTTTTTTAAGTCCAGGATGTTGCGTTATGCAGTGAAAGGTTGGTTGCCATTTCATTGATCTCAGACTGAACATTTTTTAGCTTAAGTAAACGCTCTATTCTACTGTAATTAGTGCTGTAAGTAACACGTTCACACTGCACACTACTGTGGGGAAAAAAAATGACCATAAACGGTCTCTTGCATAAGTGACACCCAGCTCACTGCTCTTATTCACCATACTGAGGCAAACTGGATTTTGATCACTTCAAAAAATAACGGTCACTTCAAATAATAACTTCTGCTTTGGGCTCTCTAAAAAGGAGTAGGAGGTCCTCTTGCGTAATTGTGTACATCATCCAGCCACTTTCAGTATCTTTACCTCGCTGTTTACATGTTTTAAATGGTCATTTCAGCTTCCTTGCAAGGTCTGCACATTGAAACCAATTCTGATTCTGGAATGAAAATTAGTTTTCTTATTCACTGCTGGGAATCTTGAAGGAAGAACAACTTCTGCTAGCAAATCTCAGGGATGGTTTCTACTGTTTAATTCATGTTTACCTCATGTGAACAGTACTGAGACAGCTCAGTAATACCATCCGAAATGAGTAGTCCCCTTTGTGACAGGAATGCATGGTGTGGAGCAGAGTTTCACCAGCCCGTGTGATAAGCACAGAGGGGAGGCTCTGTAGATGCCTGTCTTCTGAGGAGGACCCATTCGCTCAGGGTCCATGATAATGCAAGCTAAAACGCGTCCAGCTCCCTGCTGATAAAGTTAGCACGGCACCCCGTCTCTTCACTGTGAGTCACTACACCGTGCGGGCGGATCTGCTGGTTCTAAAGAAAGTAAACTTGCCTGAAAGAGGGTCCCAAGCACGGGACCCTCTCTGCATCCACAGCTAGGGGCCTTTTGACACTGCTGTAAGCCACTGAAATGCTGACAAGGGCTAACAGCCTACTGCCAAGCTAGGGAACGCACAGGCATATGTCTGAGTGCTTTGCTGGACTGGGGCCAGGGGATGCAGTGCACTTGAGTAACCATTAGAGATGCCCGTTGCAATCAATGGGCAGCATGAGGTTTGAATTCAGCAGATTGCTCAGGGTAGCTAGAGCACTGAATCACATATTTAGTTATGCTATGCACAGAAATGTTAATGGGATTCACTTGCGAAATTTAACTGTCAAAACTTTGATGGTATTATTCTGCACAGCTACCAATGATACATCCCTCACACTGTGCCATATGAAAAACTTACTGCTCACCAAGTGCCTGAACCACCTCCAGGAGCCGGGTGCAGATGCAGTGTAACACAGCAGGGGCTGGCAGGTCAGCTGCGTCTCAGTCCCCTGTTCTGTCACTCCCAGCAGCCACAACACTTCCAACAATGGCAGTGCTTGGGACCATGGCCACCTCAGCATGAAGTAAACCCACGCACGTCGTCAGCTGCAACGGGAGCAGCGTTACTGGACTCGCAGGTTTAAGCTAAGTCCTGACAATGCCAGTAGGATTACACATGGCCGTAAGCAAGTGGACAGCCCCAAAGGACAGCATTAAGGATGAGAATTTTAGGAGAGACTATCCAACACAGAAATATAGGCTTTCCAATCACAAATAGGATTGCCTTGAAATTGTGCACTCAAGTATGCATTTAAGCGCTCACATAAATGACCTGTTTTCCAAAAGTGCAAGTGCTGTCATCATATCTAAAGATGTAAAGGCTTGGCTGGTTGCATTTGGGGCAGGGGGTGTTGCTGGATTTTCCTCAATAAAGCAGATGTTGAAATGTGACAAGATTTACGGAAATATTTTTGATCAGTTTTATACCAATGTGCTGTGGCTTCCGATATTCTCCAGAAATACAACAGCTCTGTGTGGTTTTTTATTTTTGGAACTTAACAGGAAGAGCTCTTTTATTCATCCAAGGAAGCCTTCATTCTGCCTATCCTAATCTTAATTCAAAAAAATACTCTGGCTGTCACTTACATTGGAGAAGCTTCTTATCCTGTCACAGTCTCTTCTTTGCACATGAAAAGAGAAATATTGCTTATTTGCAACAGCTGCCAAGAAGCACACTTTGCATTAAACAAGGCGATGTGACAGGCTGAGAATAATCACATGCAAAAAAAAAAAAGCAAAAAAAAAAAGCAGAAAAATAAAACATGCATATTGGAAAACTGAATCACATCTGTCATCATCATACTGACCTGGCCGCGTTGGTCTGCTAAAAAGTAAGCTGAAACATAACTTGACATTTTGAAACCTTAAGGCGGAATAAACTATAAAGTATCCTGTCACTTTAAAAAAAGGTATTTAGGACTTCACCTGCAGAAGCCACTTAGTGCTGAAACAGCACAGCAGCATGTCAGAGTGAACCACTTTCACAAAGGGAGCACTGGACCTGTGGAACTCAGTGTTACTAGATAACTCCGTTATCAAAAGCTCAGCAGGTCTCAAAACGAAGTCAGGTAACGAGAAAAACCACGTCTGTATTAGACAGGTGTGTTTTAAATTAAGATTTGTTCTGAACTGTCACGTCTCAGGTTTATGTCAATGACTGAAGCAATGAGGTAAGGAATAATCATGTCCTACTGGCTGTGTATTTTCCTTAAAATGTCTTGCTATTTTTCTCTGAAGCTTTTGGCGTGGGTCACTGTCAATCCCGGGGCTCTGGGTCAAAAGGACAATTGTGCAGTGTTCCAAAGAGCTGCAGCACCACTGCTGCAGAGAGCAGCGTGTACTTCTACAGAGGCTCTGTGGTCCTGCACCCTGGAGATCACACACCGGGCTCATGGTGCACTGGGTCGATGCCCTCGGTGTGCAGCTCCCAGTGTTACTCATTTTCTTTAGGGGACAGGCGCTGCTAGGGAAGAGCTTGTGTGCAGAGAACACAGATGACCAGTGGAGGCAAGGTCTGGAAATACTGCATCCTGGGCTGGACCTCGCTGGGCAGGCCGCCCAGTAACATATACTTCCAGCATTATGTTGCCTTCACTTGGAGTATCCTTGAGGATTTAGTAGCAGCAATACTCTGATATTGCCTATGAAGAGAAAATTTAGGGGTTGGTGAGAGTACCCAGTCGTCTCTGAGTGAAGCAGCCCTAGCTAGCATGAAATGAACTTTGTCCCTGCTCCCTTCTCGTACCAATACATGCATTGGAGGCACTGCTCTGTTCTCAAACAGCTTGAACTTAACTGTTCATTACTTTTACAAACCCATAATGCTAGCCAGTAGTTCCAATGAAGGGTGGGCATTTACTCCCTGATTGTCCACAATGTTTTCAACTAGAATACTAATGGGCTGGCTGAGTGACAAGCTGACGGTGATTCAAAAACAGGACACAACAACAACAGAGTACCCGAGTTGTAAAAGGCAAAGGCAGTGCAGTGCCTGTCTCCAGCAGCAGGTGGCAATGCAAAGTGCTTCGTGGTCGCACTTTGGAAAACAACAGCAACATTCCAGAAAATACTCTTCAAAGCTCCTGGAATGAAGTTACCACAGCCTTCTGTCTCACAGATCTCACTTGGCTGTTCACTGCAATCGCACTGACACTCCTTTCCTAAATGCCAGCATGCCCCCAAACCACTTACACTGCTTTCCATAAGAAATAATAGGATGCCAAGAATCAGAAAGTGGCCCTGACAAATACGACATATGAGAGCACAATCAGGCATTGGAGACAGTGATTCCCATATGCACCTGACAGGCCAGGATCATCTGAACAAGATGACCAGACAGCTCAAGATTCCGCTTGGAGATGGCTCATTCCCCCTCTGTTGTCACCAGCAGGTGCATAAATGGGGAGAACCCACAAAATATCAGCAGTCTCACTCAGGTATTCGCTCGGACCACTTCAATTCCTAGTTAATCTGTGCTGCAGCAGAGCTGTCTGTTGAGCACGCATGAGAAGTCCTTTTGCATCTTTTCTGTTTTACAGCAGAGCAATTCAACCCCATTTTCTTTAAATTATTCCAACACTGCCCTAATAAATGCCTGTACCAGTGTGAACTAGGAGGTAGACAGCAAACCGCGGTGTTTCAAAGACATGTCTGCACAAAAAAAGAAGCCTTTTTTCTCTTATCTATGATGTTGGAAAGTGAGCAACAGCAACAAGGACTGTACTGGGGACTGCCTTGATTTTATTTGGTCCTGTGGTAATCCTAAGTTCTAAATTCCTACCACAGAATTGCTTTATCTCCTTGAGAAAAAGAAGCATTTGTATCCGTACAGATGTACTAAATCTCTCTTCTTGCACTCTGCTACAGTTCTCATTGAATTGCGAAGAACGAACCGCTGCACTTCATGTACAAGTTCACTGAGGAAAGCTGCATTATGAATGCAATGCCCTACTGATTAAAGGTAAAACATGTTGCGCAGGCAACAGCCAGTGACACAGGAAAAAATATTCACGGCAGATGAGAGGCAATATTCATCAAATGAAATGCCATAAAAACTGCGAGGAAAGAAAAATCATAATCAGATCTCAGATTTCAATCATAAAAAGGAGTCAAAATTCAGCCAATAAAATATTTCCATAATTTTTCTTTGACAGTCCTAGCTGTGTAAGACAAAGTCACAGTTAACTAAATCAAGGCATGATTCAACAACTACTACAGTCTGCTGATGCCAAATGAAGATGGAGGCCAACATGTTTTGTCTGTTTATGGAGATCAACCAACTCTTTAAAACTGATGCAGGAAGATGGAACAGAAGTGCAATATTTTGCCAAGAACTTACTCTTTAATTTTCATTTTCCTCCATTATACACCATACTGTCATCTCGCAGAACTGAAAGGTTGGTGCACACCTTTGGTCTAGTTATCGGATGTCCTGACACTTTGATGTGGTAACTTTAAACCCACCTTTTCACCTGCGTTAGCACAGATAATGCTTTAATACACTGGGAACAGAATTTTTAACAAAGCTATGAGCTAATCTGGAAAATTCCTACCTACCAGGATGCTCTGTGAGTACAAACAAGTAAGAAAAAGGCAGTAACACCCAAATAACCTGTGCCAGAGTCATGAGATTTGCAGAAAAGTCATGTTTGCTTCCCCAGGAAGGACTATCTGTGGGATCTGTAGCAAGAAAAGCTGGACTACATGATTGCTGCAAATGACATGTCACATCAGCAAAGCCTATTCAAGTTATATACTGAGTATCAGGTGTCATTTCCAGCAATACAGGGGAAACGCGAGTCCCATTATCACACAGGGAAGCCAGGGGCAAGCACCGCTGCTAGCTCAGCACTGTAAAGACTTACCTCTGCCAGTGATTGCCCAGCACATCTCTCATACAGGAACAATTTCTTGTTTGAGTGGCTAATTCATGGTCTTGTGCGTACTGAACACTGACCATAACGCTCCAGTACTATATATGGCAATTGCTTTTAAAATGGGTGTTTTTCACAATCCAACCAGTAAGCAATGCAGTTACTCCTTTAGGAGAACTGGCCAGTCTCAGAAAGTAACAACGCAGTGGTTCTGCCCGAGCTGTACACACCTGTTCATAGATGTCCGTTCGTGTATCACTTCTGTTTGTCGTAGTCAATTTATAAACAAGCCTGCAATATTTTTCATGGTTTATGATATTCCACTATTTTCTATATACAAAAATTGATGAATAAAATGGATAGGTATGAATTTGAGACTTCTGAAATCCATAGTCACCTTTCTAGAAATGTATGTACAAGCACAAAGCAAAGGTTGCCTGTGTCCACTCACTGCCTATCAATAAGATAGGCTTGTTTCTGCACAGTTTTTGTGATACTGCATGTTATATGGGAATTTATGAACCTCTCTCTAAGGTGCCATCCTGGGAGTGTCTTTACCGCAGCATCCCTTTTCAGCATCAAGTGGAATTCCCTACTTCCTTGAAAACAGATGTTTACGTGCTCATTTTACCTGCCACCTTCCCAATCCTGTTCCAGTACGGAGCACAGGCAGATAGCGCGATACCTACGACAACTACAGCAGTCAATGGGCAGGACAGATTCTAGGAGATACTTGGAAGCCTAAAGACTCCAGATGCTCACCTACATCTGTGTATCTGTAGAGATCCTTCTGCTCACAAGGAGATTTATGAGATCTTCCCTGATCTGCTGCTTGACGTACCTGAGCTGTTGCTTCCAGCCAACATGGTTGGACTGACAGAGGATCTCCCCAGCCTGCTGGACACCACAGGTGGGCCTGGCGTTCCATCCCATTCCTGAGCTTTCCCTGGCTCCCTGGAGGAAGCTGTCCCATGATGGCCTCCCCTCTCTTTGTTTTCCAGCTTTGGTAGTGGTTCAGTGCTGTGACTTCTGATCTTCAGCTCGTCTAGTGGTTCTACAAAACACACAATTGCACATTTCATTACCGAGTTCTGCTGATTACCCACATCATAAAATCTTTTGTTCAATATTTCACAAATACCAATCATAAATCTTTCAAGGGCAATTTATATCACAATTTTACCTCCAGGCCTAAAATCTACAGTTTATGTAGGTCTCAATATACTTCTAAATTATCATACACAAAGCAGCAGATGGGTAAAATATAACTTTTCTGTTACAACATTTATCCAGGAAAATATTTTTGAAAATGGTATCCTACAAAACTTTGCTTCTATTAGCAATTTATGGAAATACTTTAATTCTTTTCAGCTGTCATTTCAGTGGGAACAAGTACTTCTTCAGGCATTTCTATGGAAGCTCTTTCCTAAGGCAATATTGTGCAAAGAATGCATCTGTACTCCTCAGAAGCTCTAACAAAAAGCACACAATACACAAAACTGTCCAGTGTTAATATCTTGGGTGTACCCCGCACCATAATCTAAGGAATAAAATTTAACTTGGTTGGAAAATCCTTGGAGCCAGAAAATTACTTTCTGCTTGCAACACCATAAGTCAATATCAGGAGAAATTAAAAAAACAATTGAATGATTTTCAAGTGAAGCAGTGACGTCTGCTTTCTTCACGGCTGGTGATTTTCTGTTCTTTTCTCAAGACCCTCATTTCTTTTCTTGCAGGTAGAGCAATGCATGGAAAAACAGTTCATTCCTGATCTTTCCCAACTCTAGCTGCGAAAAATTGACATGGAAAAGTAGATACAGAAGGAACATTATTCTTTTAGTTGTAACTGCTAATTACTGTGCTTGTCAGTTACTCAGAGCTTGCTAAACGGTTTGCCTCCTTTTAGCAATAAGAAAACCAAACATCCCTCTGAGTTTGGAATTACACACCTTTTATTTAAGCCCAAAGACATAAGGATGTCAAGACATGATACTCTCAGTTCTAGTCACTCAGGTTTATAAATCAAACCCCTGGCGTACCTTAATTTCTGTATGCATCTACAGTCTTGGAATTCACATTTGCTAGAGACAGAAATCTGCCCTTGAGCCCTAACTCAAAACCCTTTTGTGGCTACAAGGGACATTACAAGATTTGGGAGAGTCAAGCAACAGGAAATCTCCAGGAGCCATTTGCAGGCAGGCAATGAGGGCAGCTCCCCAGGGCACCCACGCAGAATGGCAGCAGCCTGGCTGTGCAGGACTGCCAGAGATGCACCAGCAGAACTTGTCTCAGCAAGGGCCTCCTCTCCCAATTATCCCTATGGCCAGGAACTGGGATTATCCAAGAGGAATTCTACGCAGATGATGCAGTCCCACATGAAGAACCACATTCAAATCACTTTGTCTGTGGCTCCAAACTTCCCACACTATTTACCTCTGCTACAGCAAAAAGTGGAAGATGCAGTATGAAATATCTGTAGAGTATGGCAGAGACCCTGCCTGTGCAGAACAGTAACAATATCTCTCGTTGTTTTGAGTTCTTTCACATTCCAGCCTGCAGATGATTGTGATGAGCAACACCACAGTGAGCCTGAAGTTTCCTCAATGAAATGGCATATAAAGCATGTAAAAACAACTAACTGGATATGCAGTGCAATATGTAACCATTAGTTTATTTCATAAATTACTGTCAGTTAATAGTAAAAATTAATGTTAAGGATATCATACTGCAACCTTCAAGATTTTTTTTTATTATTCACAGTAGTAACACTCCATGAGAAAATGATAAAACAATCCCACATTAGCAAGTCTCGTAAAATAGGATTCAGTGACGTCTTATGTGACAAAGACGTTCCAAAATCAAACCTCTTCCTTGAACTTTTAAGTCACTTACCTACTTTAACGTATGCAAAAAGACACTGTAACGAAAACCCAAACTGTTTGTTTTCCCTAGCTGGTAACCCCAGCAGAGAACAAGGTGAAAAGACAGTCTGAATCAATACAAGATGACGTCTGCCTTTCAGGGACCTTTGCTGTGACGTGTCCGTAACACACCTCTGTGACTGCAGAGACACCTGCAAATACCAGGAACCAGGCAAAGAGCTGTAGAGCCCAAATTGTAACGAGATTTGAACCGTTTCCGTTATCAACAAATGCGCCGTTGCATTTTTTTCTTAGCACTGATCTATCAAAAATAACAATGTTCTTTTTCACATAATAGATATATGCGATAGTATCTTAATTTTCTCTTTACACCAATAATATTCACTTATTTAAGATGCTACTTATTATCAGGGGAAAGGAAAGATGCAAACAAATTTCCAAAATTATTTCGAGAAGCACACAGTCCTCGTACCCACAAGTGCAGGATGCTGTCTAGACTGCAGCTCTTCATTTCCGGGGAAACAAAGAGAAAGCCAGAAGAATAGAATACTCTTTTAAAAAGTCAGAATCCGGCCCTGCAAGCACCCCCCCAACTTGGTGCATCAGTCACTGTATTTAATTTATTACGTCATTCAGCTGGAAATGCTGTGATTGCCTCAATGAAAACCTTCTCTGTGTGTGCCTCGTTGATGCTACTTCAACACAGCCCCTCGACACTCCACAGGCCGCGCGGGCAGCCCTTGGGTGCACTGGGAACACTCTGGCTGAGTGTGGGGCTAAGGACTCGCCCACTTCGAGTTTACCTAACAAAGAAGCTTTCGTACTTGCTGCCTGATAAAAATGATTTGTGCGTTCTTAGCTTTATTATCAGCTGAATCAAAGCACAACAGTTCTCTGCAACCAGCTGGAAACTATGGAAATATTTGGACTAAAGAAAGATTTGGCTTATAGTCTACTTCTTTATAAGGTGTAGAAAATCAGTTTTCAGCTGGCTGTCTAGACTTCGTAAATTTACATTCCACTATCCCTTCCTGGGGATTTTCAGTTCTCAGTTTATCTGAAAAGTAATATATCCTAAAAATGAAAAGCAGATTGAATCAGATTATAATGTCATGCAACCCATCACAGAGCCTGAATCATTATTCTTTGGTGATCACTATCAGTAACATCGACACACAGTCAGAAAAACAACATGGCAGTGTTTTATATAGTTTTCTGTAATATTACTTTCCTGCTCACTTGCAAATACATTAAAAATCGGAAAGACATTTCAATGCCTCACTTTTGCTCAAATATTCTGGGGAGGATTTTAGAATAATTTCCGCTTCCTTAATAAATGTCAATGGGAGTTATATTTGAATTCCATTTAAAAAAATAATCACTGTCCCAGTCACTTGGTTGTTTTGTACCTGAGCAAGTGCAGCTCCATGGAGCAAGCTCAGTGTCTCGTAAGAGCACGTTCATCGCTCCACATTTCCGCTCCCACAGCCAGGCACGAGGCATTGGCAGAGAGCAGAACACGCATGTGGCTGTCGGCTATGGTTACCTATGGGGTAGTGACCTTAGCATCAACTGAAAATCAAACCAGTGTATTTTAAACAGGGTAACCCTTTACAAAAGCTACAGCAGGATTTTAATGGCCACTTTATCTACATTGATCTCATACTGAAACCGTGAACTCTAACCAGTCATACATACATTCTGCTGAAAGGTAACAGTAGCTGCTGCATAGTGTTGTTTTTCTTATCTTTTTTTTATTTGAGAAGCGCGGAAACACAGATGGGATCTAAGTTAGCTCGTGCTGTTAGAAACCTTAATTTGGAGTCAGGAGATACTGAAACTCGGTGTTACGCAGGGAGCTCACTCAATCATATGATGGCCAGAGGCAAATCTTTTCACAGTCAAGTGCTCTATTTTGAAAGCTGAAATTATTATGGAAAGTATCTTTATTGTTCAATAATTCGTAAGCCAGAGTAGTACATAAAAATGTAAATTTCAAGAAATAATTCACTGCTTTAAATATTTATGGATACAGTTGGTTGAACTGCCATAAAGGCGTTCAAATGTTTCAAGCACTTCCAGGTGTCACTGTATTTCAATATTCAAAGATGTGCATTTTTCTTATTTATTTCACCTGAATCTCAGCCTTTTCCATTTCAGGAATAAGACGGCAGCTAAAATCTCTTTGAGAGAACATATTTTACAAATAATTGGCATGTACAGTTTCCCCTCTGTGAAAGGTCACCTAATAGCTGCACACTCGGCAAAGCTGGCCTGTGAGCTGTGGTACTGGAGAACTTGTAAATGCTAAAGAAAGTGAGGAAAAAACCCTGGGCTTGTCAGCTGTAACTTGGGCTAAAGCAGTCTGAAAAATACAGTTATGGAAAACATCTTACCTGAAAAGCTATCATTCAAATGAATATATACTCTGCGGCCAGTCTGCCACTCTGCTCTTAAGCACAAATTAATGTCAGGTCCTGGTGGCTTCTTAGTGTAATGCTAAATGATAAACAGCAGATCCTTTATTACAGCTCGGGGTTTTGGGGGGAAGAGAGAAAAGCAATGGTCTTAAGGAACTTAAAATGAGGGTTCCTCTCTGCCATCTCTCTCAGCTGTGAGCTGACACATATAAGCTAATCATCCATGCATTATTCATTTACTCTTTTTTTTCTGTGTGTTTGTCATAAACCTAAATAAATAATACATCACTCTAGGCAGAACTCGCATACTGTGGGGCATAAATAGTACTGCTCACAGGGTCTAAGATCCAGCATATGCTTACAGGTGTAAAGCAAAGTAAAACACTTGGGATGGGGTTTGGATATGACTCAGAACTCCCGATCTCCTCCAGCCCCAGTGTGCTGGACCTCACCTTGTACGGCCACAAGGTGGGCATGGACCTGGCTAAGGAAGCAGGAGCACAGAGCATGCCCAAGGGCACTCCTGGCCATCGGGAGGGCTGAAGACATGGGATTAGACCGCAGCCAGCATGTGTGCGTGGTGGTCTGATCAGAGCTGCCAGAGGCACGTCCCAGGCTTCAGCTCCTACCCTGGTGGCTGGGGCAGGAGCCCTGCTCAGCGAGCCACGTCCTGAGCAGGGGAAAGGCCAGGCACTGCTCCCCCAGTGTCCCAAGTCACACTGCCAGCACAGCAGCAGCATGCACCCGTCAGCCACAGACTGACCGCTTCCACGCGTGTCGGAGGTAGAGCAAGACCAGGCCCTTGAGGGATTCCCACAGTTTCTTCTCTCTGCACACCAGGGATTTTTATTTACCTCTACTACACATTTAAAAATTAGAGTTGCCTTTTAATGGCTTTCTTGTTGCGTGGTAGATTGTCTGATCTGCACAGCTGTAAATTTATCTCAGTGTCTCCCAAAGAAAACTAATAGGCTATTGATACCATATGCAAGGAAAAATGGATGACGCCCAGTGCTTAAGCCATTTTTCCCCCAAAATAGGAGTATATTATATTGTCAGTGAAAGTAATTTCCTCATCTTTATTAACTATGGTGGTTTGTCTATTCTGACTTCATCTGCTTGCTAATTAAGCAGAAGTTTGCTTTGCATATCAATTTTTAATACTCCTTTTTTACAGTTAAGTGAGAGTTGCAGCAGCCAAGTTGTTCAATTGAAAGCAGCTCTGACCTAGTTCCATGCAAAATCAATAGAAAGCCTGAAAGACTCTCACAAACCATCTAACATTTAAGGAGACACGGCTGGAATGCTTCTCCGTGCTCACTGTGCACATGTTTCTGTAAGCAGCGTAGGGTTTGTTTTGTTTTATACGATGAAATCCATTGGAGATCACATCTGACTGCTACAGACAGCAAAGAACAGCTATGCCTGCTACAGACAGCAAAGGGAAGGGAAAAAGGGATTGCTGAAGAAATGCATTTGGTTGATTTTCTGTGGCTATTTCAAAGCTGCTAAGTGGGCAATCCTGGCTAGGAAAACAAGATGGGAAGAGAAAAAGCCCACACTGCAATCAATCGAAGACTAAAAAAAGAAGGGATAGATTTATACCAAAAGATCATCCAGAGCTTTAGAATAAAAGTATTAAATGAAAACTATGAGTGTTATAATCTGGTTGAAAAAAACAGAATAGAATGAAATTCTTTAAATAAAATTAATTCTAAAAGGTGAAGTTTTAAAAAATTCTGCATGGTCGGACATGCATTTAGCATTTTCTGATGTCCTAGAGCAAGAGGAAAAATCCTTTTGCATATTGATGCTTCATTGAAATGCAGGAAATCCTGTTTTTAGTCCTACATAAGGAGAACCATTTGATCCAAGATTATTGTACTTTGGCATATATCACAGAAGTGATGACAATATAACACTTCCTGTTTACAACAGGGTCATCATTATTTCTCAGTGATTTCTTCCAGTACTGCACTTCATCTTTCAAGTGTGGCTATTCAGCTGCAGATCACTTCACAGCCTGATCCCTTGACTGAAAGCACCACATCTGGAAGACACACACTTTACAGATGTATTACCAAAGCTGATGAAAAGCAACGTCCTAGGACTCTCAACAGTAAATCAAACAGCATTCTTGGAAAGGATATTCTTCTGGCACTCTGTTGATAGGTTTGTTATTTACCTCGAACCAGTCACAATTACCTAACGAAGCAGAGTACTTTCTTCTCTCATAATCACTGTGTATTTTTCTTTTCCTTTCCTTTCAGAGCTGGCAATGTCAAGAACTGGTTACTCGCACTTAGGAGAACATCAACAGAAGCCTCTGTGTTCCCCAGTGCCTTCCTGGGCAAAAACCTAAGTACAGTATGTGAAAGGGAATTCTGCCATTGACTTCAACAGAGCAAGGGTCTTCCTTCCAGCAGTTACTATCTGGGGCTAGCCGGCTGCACTAATTCATATGAACGTATACCACAGTAGATACCAGTGAGCTGCAAACATTCCTCTTACATAGTTTGTGCACTCAGATCTCCTTCTGAAAATCCAGGCTGACTTTTCAGTCAAACTAAATGTGTGCGCATAAATTTCATACTCATAGATGGGCAAGTACATGGCCTATGTCTGTTTGCAGCAAACAGGATTTAAGTGGGAGAAGAAGGAAGATGACTACTTTGAAAAGGCTGAATGTGGCCGTCTCGTGAAACTTCCGTGTCTCCACCACCTTCCTCTGTTGGTAGCACTGACAGTAGCCTTGGACTACTTAGCAACACAAGCATATACTGCCATCTACACCCTAAACTCAACACTGATCTAAGAAAACACCGTTAGGTGAAACTTGCAATTAAACCGTGGAAATCATTGCCTGGAAAAGGTTTGTCCAACTGTTACTAGCATTCCATTTGAAGAGAAGGTGGTACCTACTCTTCAGTGCTTTCCTTCCCAAGCCTGTTCATTGCACACTTATTCTGTTACTCAGGTACTTAAACATAAAGCCTTCATCCTTGGATGAGGAAACTATGGTTTGATGGGCACTGCACATGGCCTAGCACAGTATGGCAAGAAAAGAGAAGGCAAGGGTGAGCCAAAAAAGCTAAAATATACAGACACTTTAAGAAAATGTTTTTTGTAGAAAGTTCATGACCTTAAGTTTAGAAGCTTAACTTTGAAAATACCAATCTTACATAGAAGTGCTGAATGTATGAAACTTGTCAACATTTTTTTGGTCAAGTTTTCTGCTGAAAAGCAGCCTTTGAACTATATCAGCAGTTTGAATGCAGGGTTCTTCCATTGTTTGACCACTTTCCTTTCTTCTAATGTATGCCTTCATCCAGATTCAGTAGTAAATGAGAATCTGCTGTTGATCATAAAAATGTAGGGATAGTAATGGACGCTGGTTGTGAAAACTGGGGACAGAAACCCTCACTCTCGTATTTTCACATTAAAAAATCAATTAGAAAGTTGGAGTGAAATGGAATTATTTCCTGGCTATTTTGTCAGTATTTTAACTACCTTTATGAAAAACAAAAATAAATAATGCTTTTCTCTTTATTGACTCCTTTAATGAATGAGTAAATTTGCGTTTTGGTATTAGAACAAGTGTCACATTCGTACAGCTCTCCTTCTACCACAGTACATTACCAGTAGAAGGGAATCCTGACACTGCCTAAACATTTGCCCTACCTGAATTTTGCTCTCAGTTTTACAAAGCCAAGCATAAGCTTACGGACTTTTCTATGCAGCCTCTGTGCCAAACGTAGCTGGGTGGAGATCCTAGGCACTATTTGGTCTGAAGTTAACACTCAAGGTTTCTACTGATTACCAAATGAACCCCATATGTCATTCTGTCTTTCTGTGCCTTTTAACAGTCAATCATTTTAGACCCTCCACTTTCTAATCAGCAGTTTCATTTCGTGAACTGGTTTTACTCTTGCTAGCTAAGCAACTGTTAAGTCATGACAGCACAGACTTCAGATCCTGAAGAAATAGGTAGAATTGCAGATGGCCTTATACAGCTCTGTCCAATGCCTATGATTTTTAAGAAGTTACTATTATTGCATTCACAAGTGTGCAGAGCAGCTAGTGTGGTGGCACAGGTGTCTCTGGATATGTTACAGCACATATAAATTAAACAGAAATTACCAAAACATTGCCCGAGCAGTAAAATAGCTATAGATTTCCTGGAAGAAGAGACTTCGAGTTACGAATTTAAGTCACACACACAAATAAATTTCCATCTGCAGCAAAATTAAACACACAGCTTCTCATTTTCAGATGAGTAGTTACAAGAACAATACTTCTCCTTACTCATTCTTAAATGCCAGATAAAGTGCTAATTGCATGTCATTGATTTAACAAAGAAATAATTACTAGGGATGTATGATTCTGTTCAGAGGAGTAAAAGTAACCTGAACCCTCACATCAAACAGAATGTAAATGAACGTATTTTTTTAATATGCATTATTATCCTGACAATTATTTCCTCAGTGTTCCTGTACTTCTCACCCTATCTATACGTAGCATGTTTGTACACCTCTACAGTCTCATAGTTCAATATTGAATCAAAGTTACACGTCTCACCCAAAAAATTTCTAACTCTCACATTTCTCCTGTTTGTGATAGACTCCTGAACAGTTACGAGTCTAAAACTTTTTATCTGAATATTATGGATAGATTAGGCAAAATACACTGACAAAAGTGTGTGGCATATAATGTGGTCATCCACTATTGTTCTCTTAGTCACTGTATTATTCACTTCTACTTTCTAGATACTTAAGTGCCTTGGCTTGCAGAGGGGTTTTGCAAGGAACAGCTCGCTAAGACAAGGCGAGGACCTCTCTGGACATAATTTAAAATGGGATCCTCTGAAGTATATTTAGTTTAATATTCCAAGGACGTTTGGATTGGGCCTTAAATGATGGAGTTTAAGTACTGAGCTCACTCTGCCAGGAATCTAATCACACATGCCAGAAAAAGCAGCGTTTTTAAAAATGAATGTATAAGTCACTTAGTCCAAGAAATTGTCAGTCTTGGTTACACAGATCAGTAAGGTAAAGGCGTTTTAAGAAATATCAAGAGGAGAAACAGCAGTCAGAAGTGTCGGAGGATTTTAGAACTCATGGAGGAAACTTTGTTCTTTCCCTCATTCCCGCCACAGTTCCCACCATCTTCTCTTGAAATTGCAGAGGTTCTACAGCTAGAGCTGTGTCACTGTAGGTACAGATAAGGCATTTAATTAAACTCCATCTCCTGTAAAGATGCAATGACAGCAGCTCAAGAGATCATGAAACCTGGTTTCAGATCATAATCCGGCATGCAAAAGACTTTGATTAACAACAGTCTTAAGCAGCTCCTCTGACTATAAAGTAGATATTCCAGTTTCTGGGGAAAAAAGCAGACTTTCATTTGCAAAACTGTTTTTCCGCCCATGAGAAATTCTGGGGTAACATGTTCTCTCTTTGAAACTTCCACAGTGTTTCACCTTCCTAAAGCTCACAGTCCTTGGTGATGGTGGTGAGTTTTGAGGGACTTTGGTTATTTTTCCTAAACAAAACTGTCATCTCCTTCCCTGTGATTTAGTTTAGGCAAACAGACTTAAGTGCAATCTCTATATACCTACCTGCGGAACATCTCAAATCTGGTTCAAAGTGCTTTATGAATAGTGTGATTCTCAAACCAAACGCAATAAATGTAGGCTGTCTCTCATTTTACTTCTAGAGTTTAATAAACAAAAATGCACTTGACTCCTAATGTAAAGTAAAACCAGATTCTTAACTTAGAAACAACGCAACTCAGGGTCCAGTGCTCAGTTACAAAGACAAGTTCTGAAAGCTCTGTCTGCTGCCGTGAAAAAGGAGCCCTGTGCTGCCACAGCCACAGGAAGGAGCAGCAGCTGGTCCCCCCCTGAAAGTCATCGCTCCAGCCAGGCGGCCAAGCTGACCCACCAGAAGATGCACTATAGTCCCCAGCCACTACGCTCTCATGGACTTGTTTTCTTCCCTTTCATAAAGCTAACATGCACAGGTATCGTTTTCACATCTGAGCTGCAATGCCTGCTTGAAACTGCTAACTCTTCAATCGTAGCAACACATGATACAACTTTAGTAAGATACTCTATGGAAGCCCAATAAACCAAAGCTGGTGCCAGGCATTTCCTCCAGCAAGAGGCTCCACACTATTTTCAAATAAATTATCTCCAGCTGACACCAGGTTAGAGATAACCAGACAATCTCCCAACAGCCCTATAGGGTATAAACAAGTCTATGTCCAGTACAACCATTCGCTGTTCTGGCAGACAGAAACAAAGCATGGCTCCCTGTCAAAGCCTGAAGCCCCGAGGAGGAGGACACTGATGAGAGCATGGGGATGGGACAGCCATCCGCCCCAGGCGACACAGCTGTGGCCCTCTGGGCACATCCCCTCAAATCTCTGACATTGCCAGTCCTTTAAATCAAAGTAGTTCGATTCCTATACCTATTTTTTTTTTTAATTAGTTCTTTCACAAAAGGAGGACCCCGATACCCTACACTGATAACACCTTCCCTAAAAAACACAGTGAGAAATTTTAAGGAATTTTATTTAGCACTTTTGTTCAAGGTAATAGATGGAAAACATCACCAGATTAGGCATTCCTTACCATTATTACTGAGCACCCATAAAGTGGTCGTAAATTGTGTGGTCCTGTTTGAAACAGACAGACAATAAACTCTCCAATTAACCATCCTGCTGTATGACCACACCATTTTGAATACAAACTGTTCTAGTCACAAAGGACACATCTATTTTCTTGAAGCCAGAGACACTGATGATGTAAACTGGAGTGGCTCTCCTGATTTCAAATAAGAAGCCATGATTTATAAGTGCTGAGGATTTGACCTAAAGGTCAAGATACTGTCTCTGCTCTGGGTGGGAGAAATCAATGGCACTTAAAACCCAGAACCTGTTATCATTATCCACGTCCTTAAGTGCAGCATGTGTTACTTTGCTTATTCACAACACAGTGAAGTAGGTGCCAGTAACTGAATGTAATGCTTATTTTTTTGCTTTATTTTTAACAACCTTCAGACAATTCCCATCTTCCTGTACATTAAACCTAAAGAGAAAATGTGTTCTTCAGTCCTTTACCTGAAACTGTCTCTTGCTTGAAATCAAACAAAAAGAGAATAGCTTTATCTTTATTAATTTTTCTCTTTTACCCCTTACAAGCTTATTTCCTCTTCATAAAAAGAAATGTTGATTAAATTGCTAACCAGACATTCTTTCAAGCAGTCAAGTAATATAAACAGAAGGAATAAATAAATCTGTATACATCAATCAGAAACAGCAGCTGTTTCCAGAAAAACCTGAGCAATTATTTATGAAATTATGTCTTCTTCAGTGCTTCTGTATACCATCACAATCCCAGGAGGACCTCATTTTCTGATGAGCCTAAATTGCCGAATTAGAAAAAGAGACAATATCGTGGTACCAATTAGAAAACCATTGCGTATCATCTCAAAATGCATGCTTTCTATTCTAATAACTGCACGTAAGAGAGGCACTCCTTCACCTTAAAAATGGAGGGGACATCCCATCCTTGAGCGACTTGAACGACTGAATGCCCTTAAAATAGACATATTGACTTTTGTGTGAAAGCAGCAAAGCAACAAATGATATAGCATGCATTTCTATCAAGGAACGGTTACCCACTGATTCATCCATTCGGAACAAGTTCTCAAACCTGGCATTATCCTTGCAGAAAAAATCGATCTAGTGGCACATGATGCAAAATGGGACAGCAACGGCGTAGCTACAGCAGGGGATCAGAACCCAGGGACGTGCAAGCTGCTGCTGCGCCGCTGTGCATCCTTTCACACATTTCTTCTTTGTACCTTTGCTTCTCAGCATACTCCTTCCCACTTAAGAATAAATCTAGGTGAAACATTGGTTTCTTGCTATTTGCGTGCTTAGCTAAACAACCTTACTGTCGTATTATGATTTTTCTTTGCAGTTATTTCCTGTGCTTGTTAATTGGGGAACACATGCCAGCTTCAACAAGTAAAAGGCTCCAGCTGGCCAGTTCAGCTGATCTGGATCACAACATTTAGAAGAGCGACCACGTCTTTTGCTAGGGGATCTAAGGATTACTAGTGAAGGACAACAACAGGCATGGCTGAAGCAGCACTCAAGACCCCTCAACTGCAAAATGAATCTTGTTTTTGTTTAACCCAAAAAGCTTAGTTCCTGAAGGATGCTGACCACGCCTGGTCATCCCCATGTTTACACTTGAGTAATTTTCTGCTGTCTCACAACATCACACACTCACTCCAACAAGCACATCCCTTAGTGAAGGGCAGAGTTTGAGAGACCTAACTGACACCAGCAGACCAGACAGCTCATGACCTTTCTGCTCGCAGGCATACACAGCTCGTGCCCTGAATATGCACTCACAAGTGAGCACTTAAGGTACTCCTGATGCCACAACTCCTTAGCTTGCTTATAGCTCAATATACAGTAACTGACGGGCAAGGACAGAGCCTTGAGGTGTTAACTAAACGCTATTAACAGTGGGAACATTGTATCCTAGTAGTGGTGAATGAGAGTCATTCACTTCAAAGCTGGTGTTCTCTTACCCTCTGTTCCTTTTCCTCCGGCACTTCCCCCTGCTCCTTCCTCTAAGTCTTTTCTTTCAGATCTGCTTTCAGGACTGTCAAACGAGATGTGACTGCTGTGATCACCTGGCCTAATCTCATATACATCATGGTACCTCAGACTGGAAAATCTGACTCCCAGTGAAACAGCTGCTTCACCTGTGACAGAGAAGCCAGTGCACCTCTGGCTCAAAGGCACAGCATCACTCAGGACCAAATTCAGTTATGCAGTACTATTTCTGTAAAGCTGTAGCTATACCATTGAACTGAACAGAGCATTCATATCGCATGCAAGCAGTTGCTACAATGCAGAAAAGCACTGACATCCCTTTATATAAATCTACAGAAAAAAATATGAGTCTAAAGGTTAGAAATTATGTAGACTCCCAAATCTCAGTCTCTGATACTGACTCTCAGCTATGCAGTAGCTGAGCAATGGTATGTAGTGAAGTAGCTGTAATACTTATTATGGCCAGCCTACTCTTGCAGGCAAGCCCTTCCTCTTCAGAATAGGAATAGAGGCTGAGCAAGTGTTCAAAAGAGAAGGTATGCACAGCTCAGTGGCATATCAAGCCCACCCTTCCTAGGCGAGCATTCTTCATCCTACCTCCATTAGAAAAATGCAGAAGCTGAAATCCTGCCCTGTCTGTCTGCGTCCCTCATTCTGCATTTAATGCAGAGATGGAGGTTAAAAAACCAAACAGACCCACATGGGACAATTTTTCACTAGACTCACTTCTCAAACTTTTTTTCCCAACATACTGTTCTATCTAACAGGGAACCCAAAGCAGCTTTCTAGCTCCCTGGAAAGCACCAGTATTTAAAAAAAAAAAAAAAAAAGAAAAAAAAAAGGTAAAAATTTCCACTCTAAATTCACCATTTCTTCATGAGGGGGTCTCAGCTGCCCCAGATCAGCATGAGCTCCTTTTTAACAAGTAGAGCCACTTCTGCATTGCTCCAATTTACACACTATTTGACAGCTTATAATAAAGTATTTTAGATTCCTAATGCAGTAACAGCCAGGAACAGGAAATGATAATAATTATCCCAATTTTCAATCACTTTAACTGAATTTTCAAAGTAGCACTCTCACAAATTTCCTCCTTGTATGTGACTAGAAACTGAAGAGTGAAACTCTCCATAGGCAGAAGCCAAAGCAGCCACGAAGCCCTGCAGAGCAGCTGAGGAAAACAGCGATGCGCTGCTGCCCATCGCATCTCTTGATCTCACACCTCGAGCGCAGAGTCGAGGCACGCAGCAGAGGGAACTGCTATGTTGTGCAGTGCCTTAGGATGAACATTGGCAAGACTTGCTCGAAACAGGCGTGAAGTTCCCAGGATGTGACAATGAAACCGAAGCTGTATCAATGGAAACAACCAGTACACAGACAGACGGGGCTGGTGCTGGCAAGGACCATTTCACTCAGAAAATGCACTGCCTTGAAGTGAGAGCAGTTCAGATGTGCACCAGCAGCTTCTCCGTCTTGCTTTTTAGGACGTGGGTATGCCTATAGGCACATGACTTCAGTTCTATGTTTACACAGAGTATGGCATGTTTCTGTGGTGCAGAAAAGACAGAGGCAGCAAATACAGCTCTGGAAAATCTGGAGTATTCCCTCCCTTTCTCACTCTGCAATTCCCTCTTTACTGGAGGACACTGGTAAAACAGTCAGCCAGTGCGTGTGCTGAAAGCAAAGGCAAAGTGTCATTCCACACAGCTGGAGTGTGTGGTCACACTTAAACACCTTCCAAACGCTTTAGAAAAGAACACACGCGCAGCAGTCCAAGGATACCAGGCAGTGCTGGTAAGAAATAAATAGTTTCCCTCTACCCTCTGAGACTGACACTATATTCCACAGGGGTCTGCCAACTGTTAGGGCCTGCTACCATGTTCCTTCACACAAAAGCAGGAAGGGTTAAAGAACTAGCAATTAATAATATCTATTTTCCCTACTCTCACATTTTTCATGCTCTACGTCCTCATCCTCCTTCAGTTAGGGGTTGTCTCCACCTTTCTGCCTTTCTTTGTGAACAACTTCCACCATTTTTTGCATTTCTGATTTGGCCTTACAATTTATTTTCCTTTGTCCTCACCTTCATAACTGTGCCATAACACATATTTAAGATGCTAACAGGACATGAGAGGATTTTTAGAAGAACACAGCACGGTAAGTGATCTGCTTATAAAATCCAGGTATGCACATCACAGCTGCAGCTGGTGGATGCTGACTGCATTCAGCAACATGGCTGGGGCTTCAGCAGAAGTTCATATCCTCAGAAAACGTGGCTCTGAGGTGACAGTCTCCTTAGTATCACTGATTTATCCCAATTTCCCACTAATGCAGTTCCAGTGAACTGTACAGGAATGAAATGGAGGAGGACAAAAAGGAAAAATAGCAGAAGAACAACGAAAATAATGCAGAAAGGCTACAAGGGCAGCTCTGCTTGTATATTAAAGCTGTTAACTGGAAATAAGGTTTGTGCCATTCCCCTCCTCAGAAAGAAACCCACTCAAAAATGCCACAAATTAAAAGTCAGCAAATACATTCTGAGTTTGGACTCAGGTGCCAAATTTCCACAAAGTCAGTTGCAGTAATAACAGTAAAAATGAGAGAGAATTTTCTCTGTATCTGCTGCAATATTTTGCAAATACACTCAGATGAATATAAAATTTAGTACTGTGCTTTTTCTTTTGACTAGCATATGGCAGTGAGAGCTTCAGACAAGTCACAGAGGGCTGAGTCTTGAAGAATTCAACGAGAAAGTTGCTTGAGATGTGCTCAGAATAATTCTATATTTAAGGAGCAAATATTCTTAGTTTCCTAGCATGATTTCATAAGAGCCATATAACTTCTTTTTGCGTTCATGTTTATTAACCTCTAGATTCTGGAAATCTTTCTGTATGCCGAGAGAAAATTACACTGAAGTGACAACTATAAAGCTATGGCAGTCCCAGTTAGACCTATGCTATGCATTTGTTCTCCCATAGCTTAAAAAAAAATTCAAACTGTATGAGTGCCTTAGGCTCTCAGTGTGATTTTCAGGAGCAAGATCTTTTTAACAGATCATATGCTAAGTCCAGTCTACATGATCTATCACTATGTATAATCACAGCATATAAATGTGACAGTCTGGTCAAATTCTGTGTTCAGATCCCACAATTCACATTCTTTATGGTGGATCATTTTTATGTAGAATTGCAAGACATAAAATGCTAGACCTGTAATGTGTTTTCTACAAATGTCAGAGTGTATTCTACGTCTGTAATACCTGAGCACAAACCTGGTTCTTGCTTGGTACAGTAATCTCACAGGATTAAGCCATACTGTAAACACCAGACAAATCACAATCGGATTAGATGGGCAGTCTGCTCATTTACTCAACACAGCTGCACTCCAGAGTCATTTCACCACTGGTGTCTATTTATAACATGAACGTTTTGTCCTTAAAGTAAACCAACACAGTTTTTATTCCACATCTCTTGTCTTACCATTCGTGACCAATAAGGAACACATTTCTACTTCCTAAGGAGCGAGTGGAATGCTTCTTGAGAGGCCAAGAAGTAAGCTGCAAGTAAGCACAGATCTGCAGGGCAAGATTTGTGTTAAATTCAATGGAAAGTTCCTTGAAAGGTCTGCATTCAATTTCAGTCAAGTGGAATACAGAGAATATCTTTCTGGAAGCAGGTAGGAGCAGTAGCACAGATTTGCTGAAATTTCCCAGGACTTGCCACATTTGCTGCAGGAATCCCCACGGGTTCCAGAGCCGGTACTGCTGCCTACACCAGTCAGCATAAACCCCTCCAGTTCACAAAGCTCACCAGGTAGATCTGGTGTGGCATGAGGTTTACAGGGGATTTCTGCTCACGTATTCATAAGAAGCACGTTTAATAACGTTCTATATTTTCTGCACTTTGCCAAAATCTCCCTACCACTTCGCTGCAATTATTTATAAATGTCACATCACATCCCTTATAATTGTTCCCAATTACAAGAATTGTCTTGCCTTTTAGCTACAAACTTGCTTCCATCCAGCACACAAATCTGGCATTATTGTATTTTTATTACTGTAATTACTTAGCGAAACCCTGAGTCATGGAGCTCAGGCTTTCATGTAACAGTATTTATGATTGCACGCCATAAAAATATTAAAGTCAAATTAAGCCAAATACTGCACCAAGTTGTATTCTCAGTATCCTGCTAAATCCATTCCACGATTTCAGAGTCATTACTCTGGATTTGCACAGAGATAAGTAAGAATGAAACTGCTCAGGTTGAGGCAGTGGCGTCCATGAATCGGGAGGAATGCTTTGTATGCCAACCCAGACCATTGTCATAAAAGCTTTTCCATACTTACACTTACTGTTTGCATGCACTCACTCAGCTGCCAAGGTGCATGGCAGGACACTTCCACCCATGAAAACCCAGAAGGGGTGTTCTAGTGAGCCCCCTGAGCCTGCCCCAGAGTGATGTGACCACTCTGTGAAGAGTAATGTAACAGAGCAGCACAAACACAACCAGAAAGACAGTGCAGAATTCACCTCTTTTCTGTAGAAATATGGTAACCTGGAACTAGAACACCTTTCTTCACAAGGTATAAACCAGCGTAGTTTAATCACAACATATTTAGTATGTTACAGCTGCCAAATAGGTATAATACAGCACTTCTACAAACTTGAGGTCAGCTGTTCTCCAAAGAGAGCTTTTCCACAAGGCAGGTGTCACGAATTCAAAGTCATAAACTGGTCTTACTAGAGCTGGAGGAGAAAGTGCACTAAGCCCACTTGTGCTCCAAGACAAAGGGTGTTATGGGTACCTTCCACCGCAGGATGTCTTTGGCACCCCTGAAAGGGAATGTTTTTGCAACAGCAATACTGGTGCCAGGTTCTGCTTTCACTCACGCCTGTGACTCCTGCTGATTTCTTTAGGAGTTTCCATATTTTACTCGCTCAGAAGTAGGTGTACACTGTGTAAATCTGAATGCATATGGGGCAACGATTTTATGATACAGCACATGAAAAATCAATATTGGCTTAAGGTTTTCCTGCACAACTTCCTCTCATGGTTTTCTCTATGTGTGGGTACCGTGTTACAGGTCATGGTGGTTTTCAGATCGATGCACAGTACGGCCTCCCAACCAGTCACACCAGCACAGCTGAAAGAGACACTCTGTAGCACAGTACAGAAGGAAGGAGGGGAATGGTTTAAGCTGGTACCTCTGGTTGCCATCATTCACACCATGATCGCTGGCCAAGTTAAGGCCGATCAATGGATCTTTGCCAAAAAGAACTACTGTGTGGTTATTTTGCTATAAGCTGCTTGGACGATTACTGTGTCTTAGCATCCATCAAGAAAGGAAGGATGCAACATGGTAGGAATGTCCCAACTCATGTGGGACCCTTACAACTGTGGAAAAGGTAATGAAAACGGACTCCTTTTGCAAAAATATAAAATGTAGTGAAAGATATTATTATAGAAGGAAGAGAGAAAATTACGTCAAGAACTTACTTTCTGCAGGTTCCTTAGATCTTCTGCCACTGGAGGACTTCCTCAGGAGACTTCGTCCTGAGGTAAACAGGCTGGTTAGCTCTTCCAGAGGACTGGTGGGTGTCCGAGAACGGGAACCACTCTGAGATGACGACCCGTAGGTACTGACCGAGGCATTTACCATCTTTCCTCCTTCTTGCAATGTGTTTCTGGCTGTAGAATGAGGCACTGATGGAGAGCTTCTTGAGAGACTTCCTGAATGTACAGAGTCATAAGGTGGAGGTCTTTTGAGGCTTAAGGGGGTAAGAGATCTACCCATACTGACAGGAGAAGGTGAGGCAGAGTGACTTTTAGGATAACCATGTGGAGACTGTGTTCTGTACAAGGTAGAAGGATGAGGAGGTGAGGACGTGTGTCCAGGGGTGCTAGTTCCATGAGATACCGTCTGGTCTTTCTCCAGTTTTTGATGGCCTGCTGTGTGAGATGGCAGCGAAGATGGAGAAGCTCCAGCTTGCTGTTTGATGTAAGACACATTTTCTAAAACGGGAAGCTTTGTGACCTCTAGTGGAGTTAGAGGAGACTCATCAGAATTTGGGGAACACTGCACTGGTGCTGGTGGGAACACCAGCAGTGGAGGTCTGTGAGAAAGCAGATTTGGAAATGGTGGGGGTATATCACAAAGCAAGCCCTTGGGAGTAGATGGCACTGAGGACTTGGTGAAATCCAGGTCAGGCACTGTGGGAGTAGCACATTGAGAAGAACAAGTGTGGTGGTCATACTCACATTGACATTTTGAATCTTGGCCTACATCATCAAATATAGGGTATTTCATCTCCTCATAGACTGCTTCGCTTTGGTCATCCTCATCTTTTTTGAAGTCTCTGAGAATATTCCCAACCATTTCAATATAAACAGGCTCTTCTTCCTCTGTGTCTGGGGCAGGACTGCTGACCTGTGATAAAGAGGCATCCCTAGTGAGCGTTGTCTTCATGGGACCATGCTTTTTGATATACGTTTCATCAAAAGATGTGCTTAGCTGAGTGTTGGGATTTCGCTTCGGCTTAGGAGGTGGAATCTTCTTTGTGTATTCATCACTGTGAGGTCTTGGTTTGGCTGACACTGAAAAACGAACAAAATATAAATTTATCAGAAGTACGTAACACACTTTGTCAACCACAGGATCTGGGTTACACTGTCATAATTCTGAACTGGATGTCCTGGGACCAAACTGCTGCTGGTTTTCTCTAGTATTACATCACTAGAACGCTATAAAAATAACGCTATTCAAAACACTCCTTATCTTCCCCTAGAACTCTCTGACATTCCAGCATTAAGTAGCTAGTGAGCACTTCCCTTCCTCCAAGACATCCATTTTCTCCTGAAGTCTTTGGACAGAGGATTTTCAATTTTTAAATATTATGCTTTTCAAATATCACTGTGGGATTTTAAATAGTTGCCAAACACATAAAACTGAGTATCCAAATGAACTCCTTATGGCTGCAAGACAACAGTTAAGAACCTGGACATTCTCAGTGGAATGACAGGGATGTAGCTCTGCAGTGACACAGTGACGAATCAAGGCCTTTTATTTATTTAGAGTAACTTCTTCCATAAAGCACAACAATTCTCTCAGCACTGACCAAGAAAGAAAACACTCACACACAAGTACTGTAAGACTTGCTGTTGGCATAATCCTATGAATTAATGAGACTTCAGTGAAGTCAAGGGGGAACAGAATATCTCACAGATTCAGATCCTTCCCGAACAGGTTACTTCCAGAAACAACAGACCATTCTGTCTTTGAAATAAATTGAAACACTGATAAAATTCATTTGAAATGAGAGGTCAATTTTCCTTCATGAATTAAATAAAGAAACCAATGGAAATCGCATTTTTTCACTTTGCATAGTTAATAAAACATCTCATTAAATTTTGGGATTAATAAAATGCCTCATTAAGTATATGGGTGAATTCAGCTTTTATCCTAAGCGGACTCAACAAACTTAGTCAGAAACAAAATTTACCACATATATGAAACCTAATTTATGTGCCTACAGGGCAAAGAGTTCTTGCATTGAAAACCTTGATAATTCATTGATAAGTTTCCCGATTTAAAAATATCCCAAACTACAGGCCAGCTCAGAATGGCAGCTTTGCTGCCTTACCAAACTGTGCTGCTCTTTGCAGTCCACTGCTACAGATCTGGCACTGCGAACTCAGCGCTCAGAGAAATTTCTAGACCTGCTGACCGACCAGAAAGCAGCCAGCAAACTTCTAATGTTAAAGCCAGCAGGAAATGCTCATGGAGCTAAAACCTATCTTTTGGAAACAGTCTAAAATGTGTTACTGATGCCAGGAGCGAGGCACTGCTCTGCCAGCTGAAAGACGGTATTTTGACAGCCTGTGAGGACACAGGCTCCAGGCTGGAAGATGCCGGCATGGCAGCATCTTACTCGCGCGATTTGGTCAGTACCAGAGGAAGCTGCAGACATAGTGTTATCACCTTGTCACACTTCTGCTTTGATCTGCTGAAAAACCTCTCTTCGCTTTTACAAGGTGTTGCAATAAAGGCAAATGTTAAATGAGATTCCAGTTTTGCTTGGGAATAAGGAGACATGACTGCATGTGTGTGCACATACAGTAATGAGGCCACTCTTCATTGGCGCCATGTGTTTGCAGTATAACATATAACTAAGGTACAACAAGGCAAAAAAAAAAAAGGAATCTCGCCAGAAAGAAATTAAAAAAAAATCTAAAAATGATATTAAGCTTTCTTTCACGATGGTTCCAATTAATGTGTTCCACTTTGCAGCAGGCTAGGGACATGCAAAAGCTACCACAGGTAAAAGTATTTGGTAGCTTGGTAGTTTTTCAGTATGTAGATATATCCTACTGCACTTTAAATTTGGCTTCTTAATCAACTCAAATTAATTTTCTTGAATGTTTTAGGACAGACTTTTGGGAATGAGATGCAGGCTGCCAGAATCCTTTGGGCTTTGCATCTGTAGCAAGTGCATCGTGCTGCTAACCTTAATGGATACCCGAGACACAAATGTTTCCCGCTCCTCTGCCTTCCTCAGACCCCTGTTCCCTATCTGTCTTCTCCCTCTCCTGTGCCATGGGTGTCACACTGACAATGTGCACTGTCTCACAGACATGTCCCCACTCTTTCATCTCTTTATCTGGAGAGAGTTTAAAGATGGACAAACAAAGGATGCTTTTGTGTTGAAGGTCATTCAAGGCTACTATTAACTGATATTTTTAACCTAAAATACCTAAAAGTGGTTAAGAGTACAGTGTTTTCAAACAAATTGCTAGAAATAGCCTATTTTGCCTCTCCCCTCCTTCCATTTTCACAGTTTTTATCCAGCTGATGAGGTTCTGCCGCACGGTCAAGACCTGTCCTTAGGTGTTGGGGTTTGCATATACAACATTCACACGTTATTACATTACAGACAAGGAAATGAGAAATGTCATGGAAAGATGATTGACGTTCTGCCATCCAGTCTTCTAAAGCATTTCTGCATAGACTGAAACGAAGTACCACAGTGACACACACAGCATTCTCATCTGCCACCACGTGACAGTGCAGCATCAGCCTAAAATATCTTGGTGACATTATCAGCCAAAAGGTCAAATGACCCAGTCCTGCCGTGTGATACACAGGCTAAAACATGACAAGCTGAAAGATCTACTTTCCATTTTATACTGAAAGCATCTTTCCTCTGCCACACTTTATTTTATTACAGCATCTATTTCCAGGTGGTGCTGTTACCAAGATCATTCTCCCTCCTTGACAAACTGGAATTTTCATACTAAAATTTACAACTAAACGCTTTAAATATTTTATAAACCTTACAAAGGTATAAAGGTACCTATGCTACCAGAAGCAGGAACATTTGTTGCTGTAGCACTACCTAGAGAAAATACACAGGGCAAATGGCAAATGAATCTTTTTTTTACCATGACTGGGAACAGAGGAACTGCTCAACACCTACAGGGAACTCCCCTCAGCTGCAGTGGGGCATTCAGGAGGGAAACCAAATTAGCTTGAAGAAGGCTATGATGCAAGATGCTTATCCTGGTTATTTAACACAAGTTTCTACTCTATAGCAAGGGCTGAACTCTATCGCACACTTGATAATGGAGTATGGATCATGAACTACTGCTCCAGCCCAGAGTAACAGAGAGAAAAAACCCAGGAATCCTGCAACCAACCAGAGCTGTGCACAGCTAATGAAAGGAACAGGGAGCATTTGTACAGTTCCTGTGTTACCAACATTTGGCAGGGATAAATGTGCATGAATGCAGAAACTCTGGCAAGATCCCATAGCCAATGAAAGGAGATTATTTGGCAACCTCCAGAGAGGAACAGGCAAGATTGCTTTAAGTACTTGACATTTATCAGGCAGAAAAAGCATTCTGTGCCTGCTGGGAACATAAACTCCTATGAAAAGCAAACCCCACTGGCATATTGGTGATACACACACTGCCATGTTGTCTGCTCTAAGCATGGAGTAATTAAGTGCTTTTCAACATGGATTACTACGTCCTTGGTGCCACTGTTGCCAGTAACTTTCCTTGAGACTCTGTCACTCACAGGTCAGAACACATGAGGCCCGAACCAAAGCTAAATGGAAGAAATGAAAGGGAGGACTATTGCACTTGCCAGGTGCAAGTTCCCTTCAACAGTCGTCTCGTCCTGCACCACAAAGCTCTTGTGAGCGCTTCTGTTACAGACGCACAGAAACACAAGAGACCTCCAGGCCTGTGAGGAGTTTGAGCAGACCAGAGACAAGCAGAGGAAGACGGCTCAGCAACTGCTGTGTGGTCCTCTGCTCTCACAGGAGCTGTCCCAGCTGCAGAGGCTGCAGGAACTCAGGGTGCTACGCCAGCTAATGGCTCCTTTTTGGCATCAGAACTGCCCAAACTGCCACAGTTGATAAACTGGAGGCACGATGATCCTTGCAAACCTCACACTGTTTGTGCAGGAACTCCCCGTGTTTAACAGCATCCTACCACCAAGCAATTATCTAGCTCCAATAAACTGCAAGTGAAACAAAACATGCAGGCTGTAATAACTTCAGTTCTCATACAGAAGCAAGAAGCACAGTCCTTAAAATAGCCTCATGGAAGCCCTACTGAATAAGCAGAATATGACATTTCTGAAATGAGATATTTGTAGCACAAAGGTTACGCGTAGCTCTCAGACATGCCCAGATAATCTGCCTTTCATACTTAATTCTGGAACTACAGAATGCTTCTGGTCATCTTACCCTTCTGAAGTATGTTTTGTATTCTTTAAGGAGAGACTGAAATATGAAAATGTGTTATCAGATTGTTTTTTATTATTTGCTCACTGTATAAGGAATGAGTGAAAATGTCTAAAAACCAGACTGAATTTTATTTTCTTTTATCCTTTGAGTGTTTACCAGCTTTCAGATGCCAAGCCAATGTATTCTGTAACAAACAGAATAAAAATACATGTAACAGGAAAATCCTCCCTTTCAATTTCCACAAGAGGCTATAGCATTCAATTTTATTTCTAAATGAAGGAATGATTTGGGGCTTAAAATTTTTAAAAATTCTTAAAAATGTTACTTTAAATGCAGAAGGAATTAATCTCACTGTATTCTGAGGTGTACCTCGATCAAAAAGAGCCTCCAGGAGTGAAAGGAAATAGAATTTCTTTAATTAAACCCTGAACATGCTGGATACTGAATCAAAGACACACACATCCTGATTTCCATCACATAATTCAACAGAGAAAATCCAGCTCTAGGGTAGCACAGAACCTATATATATGTGCAAGTTTAAGATTACGAGTAACCCCACTGGCTGTAATGAAATGAACTGCTTGTTCAAAGTTGCACATGAGCTGAAGTGCATTTGTGCACCAGTGCTTGTATTGGGTTGGATTTCATTATCTCTGTAGACGAAGTCTGAATATTCTTAGAGAAACCGAATTTAAAAAGGCATAGTCCTCTAAACTGCGCAAAAGATCGGCACTCAGGAGACCTGAGTTTAATTCATCTCTTTGTCACAGGCCACAGGGCCTTGCCTTTAATTTCATCTCTTAATGCTGCTTTTCACCGTCTATCTTTTATGAGTTTATGCTTTAAGGTATTTTACGCGAGGTTTTTATTTTAATTTATTTGTTTACATCAATCTTTGCACAGTGTTTCCCATCAATGGAAAACAACAATAGAAAACAAAAGCAAATTTAAACATGTCTATTGGAGACATGCATCTTTTCTTCTCCAAGGCAAATGTTCCTACGCTGTGAACAGCCATAAAATATACATACAAGGTGCATCTTAGCAAGTGACTACAGAAACATCATCACTAGGTTGGAGTAACATCACAGAACATACCTCTGTCACCAAAAAAACCAACAACCCTGGCAAAATAGCATTGTCCTCATGGACACAGGTCCTTCCTCTGCGGGCTGCCTTTTTATTTTAGAAAAGATGCTAACAGGAAAAAGCAAAGGGGGAAAGAACACGGAAAGAATAAAAGAAACGTCGGACTCGTTCAAATAGCTTTGCAAGCTGTAAGTGGTTTCAGCACCATTATTTCATGCAGTACATATTCCTTACCCCTTCTGAATCTTTTAGCTCTTACTGGAAATTATTTGGGTGTTTAAAGAGCACAAAACTATACTAAAAATGAAAGGACTAAAGGACAGCATCATAAAATCATACTGACGTGCTATTCAGATGTCTTGAGGCTATGATTAAGGAGACTTCTTCAAAAGTATTCAGGTGTCTTTATTTTGGCTACAGCTTCTTTCAGCTTTTAAAATGACTGATTTCTGCCCTGATTTGAGGTGGTGGAAATCTAGTGATACTCCAGAATTAAAGAGCAGTATAACAGAGAGCAGAATTGGGCCCTGCAGTTAAATTCAGTTCTGCGTTAATCCAACACTGCAGCTACTGCAGCTGACAGGCATCACGGCTGAAGATGCACTGCTGCCAGATTCAGCTTCGGGCTGTGTATGTGGGCCACACAACCTAGTTCTCAGCCGCACCACCATGGCTCCTTACAGGCTGTGTATGCCAAGGTAGCTATACCTGCCTAGGATTCCCAAAAGCCAGCCTGCTGCCCTCACTGCCCTGCTGCCAGAGCTTCCTCCCAGCACGGCAGGGGCTGCAGGTCCTTTGCTCTGCATTATCAAGACAGGAGCAGCCCAGAGACGCCAGGACATTTCAGAAACTTTGGAGTTTCAGCATGCTGGAGAGAGCACCTCCCCAGACTGCCGTGCTCCGGAGCAGGCTGATCTCCAGGTTTTCTCCTCCATAGCCTGACACCAAGCTCAACTCGCTACTCTTTC